>NC_139388.1:45522500-45767500 GCF_054392235.1 Sus scrofa
CTACAGGCTGTCAGTTATTTTCTTCTTTCTGGACGCACCCAACTCACCTGCCGTGTTTGGACCAATAACAGCCCCTCGGAGAGTAGAGTATACGGATTGGCCTAGGGCATCAGATCCCTTCCTGGGTCTGAGTCAATGACTGAGGAAAGGTAGAAGGCATAAGCAAACAGAACTGAGGCTCTGTCGGGAAAGTAGAAGGAGAGGACAGGCACCGGGGATGAGACCAATGATGTCATTAATCAGAAACAGACTCACAGACATTGACAGCAGACTTGTGGTTGCCAAGGGGGATCGGGGAGGGATGGCTTGGGAATTTGGGGTTGGCTGGTGCAAATCATTACATTTAGAATGGATAAACAATAAGGTCCTAGTACAGCACCGGGAACTGTATCCAGTCCCTTGAATGGAAAATGATGGAAGACAATATGAGGAAAAGAATGTACATATATGTATGTGTGACTGGATCTCTTGGCTGTGCAGAAGAAATCGGCACAACATTATAAACCGTTAATAAATTAGTTAAAATGATTATGAATAAGATCAACAAATCTAATGGTACATATATAAATGTAACAGTAATATTCAAAAGATTTAGTGGTAAGTTAATGAAAAGAAAAAGCTTTAGGCAAAATGATTTGAAGATAAATAAATAAATAAATAAGCAAAAGTAAGACATTTGGGTTTTAGATATCATTTCCCCATTGTAAATAAAAGTACCCAATTTATTTTTTTTCTCCCCAAACCTCCATGATGGTCATTCCTGGGCGGCTCAACACAGCATAATTAGGGCAAGATCGGAAGGTGGCCCTTGGGTCTCCAGTTGGGGGTTTCTGGGGAGGTAGAATGAAGGTGATGATGACTGGGTGGGATCCATCAGAGAAGGGCAGTCAGGATGGCCATGGCCTCGGAATGAGAGCCTCATGGGCTCTTTTTTCCTCCATCTCGTGACTGCTTGGGAATAACACATGGAATAGATTTCAGTGGGCCTCCCCTGCACCTCAGAGACCTTTAAAAGGTCAAGAGCTTTCCTAAGAACTTAACTTACTACCCGAGAGTAACTTGGATGCTACGAAAAATCAAGATTAATGTTCATTGGAAATTAAATCCTGCCTCTTTTCCCCTTAGGAAAACTCTAAATGTTAGAAGAAGCATGGATCGGCTGAGAAAGCTACAGGTTTTCTGTTCCAAAAATGCTTTTGTTGCTAATTAAAATTAGTCTAATTTTGAAATGATCACATCATTAAAGAGTATTTCAACTGATATTGATTGGATGATACCTACAAACATCTTAGAATAAAAAGCCTTTATTCAGAGCATTATAAGGTGCTCTGATTAAGCCTAGATCTGTGAAATTGATGACACAAATTCCTAATACCTCTCCATCCATCTCCCCCACCCCCACCCTAACACTCCCGGTGTGAAATAATTATGAATCCTTCACTTCATGCAATCCACGTTTATTTTATTTTTTACAGGGATGGGGGATGGCTGGATAAAGTGCTAGTTCTTAGCTTGTCTATGGTATTGCTCTAGCAATATCTTAATTAAGTCTCGAGTCAAGATGAAATATGTATCTAAAGTAAGTTTCTAATCCTTTCAAACTCGCCGTTTTGATGTGTGATCCTGGGCCAAGTCTTTAGAATGGTTGTCTGTTATGTCAATACATCTTCGGAGACGTGCCAGGCAGGACATTGACACCTGTGGTGGAAGGGGGGGCTGGCTTTCAGAGAAGCTGGAGATGGGAAGGAAATCTTTGACAGCGTTCTCTTGACTCCTGGGGCAGGCCCTTTTCCTGTCCACTCTTCATAAATACCCTGTCCATTCATGGCTCCTTCCCTCTACTTGCCCGGCAAGTCATCCCTGCACCTTCAGTCTGTCCACATGCTGACCACCTGCTAAGGTCTACACTGCAATCTACTCATTTCAAATTCCAGTCAGTGTGGGTCTTTCCCTTCTTTACCATTTGCAGAAGTTACCAGTGATGCCAACCACCTCGACAGTCAATCTCCTTCCTTCAGCCGATTTTGCCATGGTTTGTGCATCCAGCAAACACACATAGAACCCATTCTCTGTGAGAGGTGCTCTTTGGGTTAGAAAGACATGCCACTTGTGGCCAGGGATCAAATCCTATGCTGCAGCTGTGGCAATGCTAGATCCTTTAACCCTCTGCGCCAGGACAGGAATCTCACCCAAGCCTCCTCAGGGACCTGAGCCGCTGCAGTTGGACTCCTAACCCACTGCATCACAGTGAGAACTCCCATCGGCCCTTCTCTTGGTTTAAGGCTGGCCCATGACTTCCAGCCCATGGCAGGTTGCACATTGGTCTACTCCGTAAAGAGGATCAGAAAATGCATCGCTCCTCACGGAAGAGTTTTAGGTCCTGCACTGGCCAAAGCTGAGGCTTGGTCCCAGAAGTTTCAGGCATCTTGCCATTGGGGCAACGTATTCTTTTTCATGGCCCTCTTTCCCAGACACACACAAAAATAGCCTAGAGGTTAATTAGTATGAGTCACAGCATGAAGACACAGCCAAAAGCCTACTCTTCATGTACATGTTTTTTTTTTTTTACATATCTTTACATATCTCATCACTCATGTCTCTGCGCTTCACAGGTACCTTCTTCTAAGTGCTCAG
The DNA here is from genome assembly GCF_054392235.1 of Sus scrofa. Classification (NCBI taxonomy): domain Eukaryota; kingdom Metazoa; phylum Chordata; class Mammalia; order Artiodactyla; family Suidae; genus Sus; species Sus scrofa. The sequence continues at coordinate 45,525,135 of NC_139388.1, forward strand.
TAAGGAGGTAGAGCCGAAGGTGTCTGTGCTCGAGCCTGGCCCTTTTCTTTTCTGTGCACATAGGCCCTACATCCACTGGCTGGAGCCTATTGAAAGATTTTGTCTGTCCCTGGATCCAGGACAAAAGTGTGGGAGGCAGTGTGCTGTCCACCCAGGAAGCCGTTCTCTACCAGGACTGCCAGGAGCTGGGGGGTAAATACCTCTGCTCCCCTTGCCTCTCATGAGCTAGCTCAGGGCTGTGTGTTCGTTCGTCACTGGCTCCATCAGGGTAGAACAGCTCCCCGCTGGATTTAGGTGCCAGTCATTTGCAGTGGCAACATACCTGATGAAATACCTTTGATTGACTCTTGCCCTTCCTTGACTCACATCCCCACATCTCTACCATGGTTGCCTGCTTCCCAAATCAACCACTATCTGAGTGGTTGCGTCCCTCTATCAAGGCCTGCTCCAGGTGTGTTAGTGGGGGGGAGTGGAACCCAGCCACACATAGCTGATCCCAGGAGTGACTGCTTTCAGTTCATTTATTAACTTATTTGACATACATTTATTGCCCACCTGCTCTGTGCCAGACACAATGCTTTTGGCTGGAAATACAGTGTAGCAGAGGTAGGGGGATGCCTTGGGGGTTTGGGATGGAAATGCTATAAAACTGGGGTTGGGATGATCCTTGTACAACTATAAATGTAATAAAATTCACTGCGTAATTAAAAAAAAAAAAAAAGAAAGAAAAGAAAAGAAATACACTGGGGAATGCAACCTGAAATATTCTCCTAAGAGGCTCCCATTCCTGCCAGGGAGTGCGAGGAGTGGTCTTGCTATAAACCTGCTGACCTGCTGATTGGCTGGGGAAGAATAGGGTCTTCTGGCACACTTGCTGATTGGCTGGGGAAGATTGGGGTCTTCTGACACACTTGCTGATTGGCTGGGGAAGAATGGGGTTTTTCTGACACACTTGCTGATTGGTTGGGGAACAATGGGGTCTTTGGATATACTTGCTGGTTGGTTGGGAGCATATGTTGCTCCTCTAGGGGTGGGGTGAGGAGTGGGCCACCTACCTTTCCTAGTAGGGAGCAGGAGGGAGTAGGCCAAGATGCTGGGGTGGGGAGTCCTTTGGAACATTGTAACAATTACACTGAGACCTGTGGGCTGATAAGGGTCTGGCAATTCTTATCTCGACTGGAGACTTTTTGAGTCTTATCTCCTTGGAGAAGCCTTGAAGCTCCACATGCATCCCTAGCTTAGTCAAGCTGTGCAAAGTTAACCATCAATTCTACCTGAGACTGGGGAGCCAAGGTAAGTCCCTCCGAGCCATTCATTTCCAAGCTGTTCAGCCGGGCCTGGTGTCTCTGGGGTCCTCCTTCATGAAAGTACGGCTGGCCACTGGCCCTCTCTGCCACTTTTGCCCCTGGTCCCTGGCGAAGTGGCTGCCATTCACCACAAGCTGCTCTTGGGAAGATCCAGCCAAGCTAAGAAGTGTGGGGCCAGGTGACCTGGAACCCCATATGGTAGCCTCAGATGCAGGCCATTCTCTGTAAGTCCCAGATCGCCCCTGGTCATAGCAGTCTTCCAAGAGCTGGACTCAGTTGTTATAAGACACGGGCCACAGAACTGAGGAATAGGGAAGCATATGGGCCAATATTTTTTAAGCAATTTCTATATGTTGGGGCTTCTATCAGAGGCTTTAAAATACATTCTCTCACCAAATTCTCCTACATAACATTTGGGGGCAAACATTTTATCCTGAGGTTTAGAGAAGGAAATCGAGGTTCAGAGGGATTGAGTGATTTCTCTAAGGTGGCAGAGCAAACAGAGCCAGAATTTAGGCTCCTGTCTGCACTGCCCCAACCCCACGCTCCCTACCTCATCATGTTGCATGCACACAGCTCAAACCACAGTGTCTTTTGGGGTCTCTACTTTCATCTTCATGGCTATGCTCAGTCAGCCTTATTTTTAAGTCGTTTGTTGTACTTCATTCCCTTAGGAAGCCTTCTAGGATGCCCGCTGTCAGAGCTGAAAGCCAAAGTCCGGAGCTCCTGGCCTGCTCAGGGGAGCCTGGGAAGGAAGGCTGCTACACCATCAGAACATTGCTGGTCACATCTCTCCCCCGGGTATGCGAGAAACACCACTCAGGGAAGGACTCAGAGCTGGCTGGCTTGTGCTCGCCTCTCCTCAGTATCCAGGCTTGAGCATCCTCCAGTGAGTTTCCATGGTGATGCTAACAACTATGAAGACATCTCCCATTGGTCATCTCTTGGTGGCGGACATTCAGGGCTCAGAATTTCCTATGTGATATCTTAGGTAATTCCCATACCATCTGCCGCTCCCCAGTCAAGTCTGTTGTAATATGTTTGTTTTCTAAAGAGAGGCACATTGACACTGATAAAAGCTCTGTCCACAATCACCCGTCTTTCTGATGATGCAGAAGGCCGGGCCTTGGCCTGGCAGTAGAGAACTTGCTACACTTATCTTAAACATTTTGTCTGTAATTCCTTGGGAAGGGCTCAACGAAGCTTGCTGCCTTTGCATTCATCTGAGCCTTGTTCCTGTCAGTTTCGGTGGTTTTGAAATTGCTGTCAATCCCCCATTTCTTGAATCCGTTAATTATCCAGTTGACTGTCTGTTTGGAGAGGAAAACCCAAATTGCGTAGGATCTCACCCACTTCTCCTCAAGTTCATTTCAGCAACATTTCCCACCGCCCCGCAGCCTTGTTCCACGCAAGAGGGGCCAGGCCGGAAGAGGAGACACAGGGAGAGGGGTGGTCCTCACCCCTCGGGGACAACCCTGTGCCCTCTCTGGGCTGCAGAGCCGGAGTGGCAAGTCTGCTGTCAGCCCTTCCTCCTGTTGCCAAAACTCTGCCTCTCTCCTTCATCGCCGAATGGAAATGGGGAGACAGAGTTCTGGGTGAAGGAGAGAAAGGGGGCTTTATTGCTTTGCCAGGCCAAGGGGGCCCGAGCAGGCTCAGGCCTGAAAGTCTGTGCCCCCCTTGGAAGAGATTAGGAGGTGGTTTTATAGTTTGCAGAGTGGAAAACGGGGTCCCAGATAAGGATCAGAGTAGAGGCAAGCTTGTATTGTCTTTCAAAGGTGGCATTCAGGGGCCCCAGAACTGCTTCTGAGGGTCCTCCTTCTTCCCAGAATGAAGATGCTTCAGCAAGGAGGTCTTCCATTTGTTGGGGGTTTTCGTTCTGTGGAAGGGCTCAAAGATAGTGTTATGGATATTCCTTGAGGAGGACCCAAGACCTTGCCCCAAGGCGGCACTGTTTTGTCTGGACGGCTCCTCCCTAGTGTCTGCATCCCCTCCCTTCCCGGATGAGCAACTACCCTTTAGAAGGTCATGGAGGCTGAAGCTTATTCCCTAAAATTAAGACATGGAGGACACAGAAAGACTTGTGTGCCAGGAGCCCCACAGGGCACTACTAGCTCAGTTGCACTCACACAGCCCAAGGATGAGGGGGAATGGCTGCCAGAGATGTAAAGGGGAGCAGAGCTTTGCCCCGCAGGGCAGCATTTGGGCAAAAGAGATCAGGCACCTTTCTCTTCCCTCTGCAGCTGGAGGCTCCGTGTGTGCCAGCTCATAGGGTAGCTTATGCAAAAACATGGGATTATTGGGAGAATCATAGGAATGATGGAAGAATGTGAAATGGACAGGAACATTTGGGATCCAAGTGACAGGAGAGAATAGACAGCTATTTCAGGGAACTCTGCTGGCATGAGATGAGGGCCACGTGTTTTTCTTAGAGATGGAGAGAGAGCATTTCAATGTGACCAGTCCTTGGTTAGGAAAGAGCAGGCAGTCCCCCAAATCTGACTGCAGTGACACAAGGCAGCCTCCCCAGGGGACAAGCCTGGTGCTTTCCCCAAAAGATAGAGATGTGGATGCCAGGTGGGCAAAGCCATAGATACCTGCTGGAGGGCTTGAGCAGCAAGGGTACAGCATCCTGCCTGAGAGAGAAGGCTCTGAATTTTCCCCGACAAGCAGAGCAAGACCCACAAATTGATCACAAGCATTGGGTTCCTTCAAGGTCCAGGGGTTCAAGGCCTTTGGATGGTTGACCTGGGCAAACTCCAAGAAGGCCGCCAGAGCTGCCCTGGTTATGTGGATGGGGATTGGAGATGAGCTTAGTGCATGGAAACTCACGTCCAAAGAGGGAAGAATCTAGGGATTCCTCAAAAATTTAGATATAGAATTCCCACATGGTCCAGCAATTTTATTTCTGAATATGTACCCAAAAGAATGGAAAGCAAGGACTTGAATAGCGATTTCATTTGTACACCAATATTCACTGCAGGGTTCTTCACAACAGCCCAAAGGTGGAAACAACCCATGTGCCCATCAACAGATGAATGGAAAAATAAAACATGATATAGAAATCCAGTAGAATATTATTCAGCTTTAAAGATGAAGGAAATTGTGACACAGGCTACACCGCGGATGAACTTTGAAGACATGGTGCAAACTGAAATATATCCATCACAAAGGGAAAAATGTGTATGATTCCATTTCTATGAGACACTTGATTCACAGAAAGAATGATGTTTGCCTGGGGCTCGAGGGAGGAAGAGGAGGATTGTTTTGTAGGTTCAGAGTTTCAGTTTGAGGCGATGACAAAGTCCTAGAGATGGGCGGTGATGGTTGCACAAAAATGTGCTATGTACTTAATGCCACTGAACTGGATATTTACAAAATTGAAGCGAGCGTTCCCATCATGGCTCAGCAGGAACGAACCGAACTAGTATCCATGAGAATGAGGGTTTGAGCCCTGGCGTCACTCAGTGTTAAGATCCAGTGTTGCCGTGAGCTATGGCGTAGGTCACAGACACGGCTCAGATCCTGCGTTACTGTGACTGTGGTGTAGGCTGGCAGCTGTAGCTCCGATTCCACCCCGAGCCTGGGAACTTCTGCCTGGCTGCCTTGGATGCAGCCCTAAAAAGAAAAAAAAAGTTGAAGAGGTAAATTTTATGTTATGTACCTTTTACTGCGATAGAAAAAAAGGAAGGAAGGAAGGAAGGGAGAGATAGAGAAAGAAAGAAAAAGAGAGAGAGAGAAAGGGGGACAGGTGGCTTGGGTCCTATCACCGGAGACATTCAAGCAAATGCTGCCTAACTCTGAACCCAAAGTCCTGGACTGAGACTCATCACACAAGGGCTGGCCCTTTGGAGGGTCAGGGTGACATAGTGGAAAGGATGCTTTGGGGTCAGATAAAAATAGATTAGAGGGAGTTCCCTTTGTGCCTCAACGGTTAATGAACCCGACTAGGATCCATGAGGATGTGGGCTTGATCCCTGGCTTTGCTTGATGGGTCAGGGATCTAGCGTTGCTGTGAGCTGTGGTGTAGGTCACAGACGCTGCTCAGATCTGGTGTTGCTATGGCTGTGGTGTAGGCCGGCAGCTGTAGATCTTGATTCCATCCCTAGCCTGGGAACTTCCATATGATGCAGGTATGGCCATAAAAAGCAAAAAAAAAAAAAAAAAAAAATTAGAATCCCAGCCCTGCGTTTAGTGAGCCATGTCATCTTGCATAAGTTGTCTAAACTGTCTAAGCCTGCCCTTCCTTATTGGAAAATGGATGTTTCAAAGACCCCCCCACCACACACACACAGGGGAACCCCCAGGCCTAAATGAGACAATGTTCCCAGAAACAAATCCCTTAGGAAGTCAGTAAAAAACAAATTAGGACAAGAGATGCAGACTGACTACAGGTGGATAAACATGAAAAAGATGCCCAAATTCACTCACAACAAGAGACATGCAAAGGAGGGCTGCGCTGAGACACCGATTTTAACCCATCCAGTTGGAAAACACATGGTTGTTGAAGCGGTTCCGAGGAGAGAGACAGCCGTCGAATTGTTGGTTCAGGGCGAAATTACGCCCCCCTCGTGGAAGGCAACTGGGGAAAAATGGAACATATGCATTCCTGGAGTTCCGGCTGCAGCTCAGTGCTAACAAACCTGACTGGTATTCATGAGGACGTGGGTTCGATTCCTGGCCTCACTCGGTGGGTTAAGGATCTGGTGTTGCGGTGAGCTTTGGTGTAGGTCACTGATGTGGCTCGGATCCCACGTTGCTGTGGCTGTGGTGGAGGCCGGCAGCCACAGCTTGGATTTGACCCCTAGCCTGGGAACCTCCATATGCTGCAGGTACGGCCCCATAAAAACAACAACAACCAAAAAAAAGAGAGAGAGAGAAAGAAAGAAAAAGAAAAGAGAAGGAAAAAAGAAAAAGAAAGAAGGAAAAGGAAAAAAGAAAAAGAAAGATGGTGAAGCAATGATCTCCTTGCTGGGAATTTATCTCACAGAAATACCTGCCCGTGTGCAAAATGGTACATTCACAAGGTTTCTCGTGGTAGGAAAGCTTGTAATAATAAAAAGCTTAAAATAATACAGTATCCATTTATAAGGGACTGGTTTAAATAAACCGTGCCATAGCCACACAAGTGAAACAGCATACCAGTGGGGAAAGGAATGAGATTTCTGGGCTAATGCTACTAAATAACAAAAAGCAAAGCCCTAAACAATGCACTCAGTAAACTGCAATTATTCTAAGAGAGGTGAGGGGTCAAAAATACAGCTCTGTAGTTGCTTCTTTTTGCTCAGAGGGAGACACAAGAAACTAATACAAATAATTTCTTGTAGGTGAAGGGGCTGCGATGGGAGTGAGATTTCCCGGGTGTATCCATTTACAGAAATTTTAATTTTTAGCTCCTGTTGATGCCTTCCTTGTTTAAAAGTTAATGTCCATACTAAAGCTTGATGAAAAATAAATGGAAAGACCGACGAAACTCTACCGAAGACATAGAGGAAGCTTTCATGAATGAATCGATGCATTATGTTTCTATAGGAAAAGCCTCTGAAGATGTCAATTCTTCCCCAATGAAGTGGTTAACTAGGAGTTCCCGTCGTGGCGCAGTGGTTAACAAATCCGACTAGGAATCATGAGGTTGCGGGTTCAATCCCTGCCCTTGCTCAGTGGGTTAATGATCCGGCGTTGCCCTGAGCTGTGGTGTAGGTTGCAGATGTGGCTCGGATCCCTCGTTGCTGTGGCTCTGGTGTAGGCTGGTGGCTACAGCTCCGATTCGACCCCTAGCCTGGGCACCTCTTCATATGCCGTGGGAGTGGCCCAAGAAATGGCAAAAAAAGACAAAACAAAACAAAAATTAAGTGGTTAACTAATTCATTTGTACTCAGCATAGAAAATCCTACAAAGCCGCTCTAATGTTCATACGGAAAATAAAATGTTCTAGAATCGGAAGAAAAAAATCTGGGAAAACAATGAGGGGCTTATGTTATCAAAATACATCTTTCCTTTTTTTTTTTTTTTTTTTGTCTTTTCTAGGGCCTCACCCAGTTTAGGGGGCTAACTGGAGCTGTAGCCACCAGCCTACACCACAGCCACAGTAACATGGGATCAGAGCCGCGTCTGCGGCCTACACCACAGCTCAGGGCAACGCCAGACCCTTAACCCACTGAGCAAGGCCAGGGATCGAACCCACAACCTCATGGTTCCTAGTCAGATTTGTTAACCACTGAGCCATGTCAGGAACTCTAAGATACATCTTTAAATAGAGTAATGAAGGTATATTTTAAATATAGTAATTAAAGTGTATTATTACATAAGGGAAGCCAAATATATCAGTGAAAAAAGAGAGCTTGGAAACTGATGCATGTGTGTATTTGAAAGTTTAGAGTATTATAAAAATGAAACTAAATCCATTTTTCTTTCCTTTTCTTTTTTTCTTTTTCGGTTGCTTCTGTGGCAGATGAAAATTCCCAGGTTAGGGATCAAATCTAAGATGCAGCTGTGACCTATACCACAATGCTGGACCTTAACCCACTGTGCCAGGCCAGGGATGGATCCCATGCCTCAGCAGCAGCCTGAGCCACTGCAGAGATAATGCTGGATCCATAACCCACTGTGCCACAGTGGGAACTCCCAAATCCATTTTTCATTAATGAAACAAAATACAAGTGGGTTAGAAATCTGCACGTTTAAAAATAAAACTCTACAAGTACAGAAGTAAAATGTAGAGTTTTTTATAGTCCTGGATAAGAAAGACTTTCCAGAGCAAGAGGGAAAACCCAAAAACTACAACTAAAAGAATAATCAGATTCTATCCTGTAGAAATTTAAAAATCACCACAAATATAGTGGTGGCTTACATTTGCCATCATTGAAAAAAAATTATTTGCCATAACAGTAAATTTCCACATCCTGAGAATACATCTAATCAGGCTTCACACAGGAAAACATAAAATATTATTAAGAATATGAAAGATTTAAATAAATGGATCTATATACCATGTTCATAGGCAAAAGGACCCAATACTTCAGCTCTGTCAATTCTTCCCACGTGATCTATATAGTTCATGCAACCCCCCTCCACAAAAAAAATCAGGATTTTTTTTTTCTTGAGGAAATCAAAAGGCTGATTTACATTTTACTGAAAATGTAAAGAGTGAAGAATAATCAAGATAATCCTTTGAGAGACTGACTCTATTTGTTATTCAGCGTTATCACAAAGCTACAGCAATTAGAACTCTGGTATTGGTTCAAGGATGGACAATTGGGCCACTGCAACATCAGAGAGGCTGGAGAGAAAGTCACACTTCCCTGGACACTTGACCCATAAGGAAAGGCACATTGCCACGGGGAAACATGTCCTTTTCATGAAACACTCCTGGGTCAACTGGATAACAATATGGGGAAAGAAAGCAACTTCACTCCCAAACTACCTCACACAAAAATCAGGTCCAGGTAGATTGTAAATCTAAACATGAAAGGAAAACAATAAAACTTCTAAAGAAAATATTGGAGAATATTCTCTCTCTCTCTCTCTTTTTTTTTTTTTTTGTCTTTTTTGTCTTTTTAGGGCCACACCTGAGACATATGGAGGTTCCCAGGCTAGAGGTCTAAGCGGAGCTGTAGCTGCCAGCTTATGCCACAGTTGCAGCAACACCAGATCCGAGCCACATCTGCAACCTACACCGCAGCTCACGTCAATGCCGGATCTTTAACCCACTGAGCAAGGCCGGGGATCGAACATGCAACCTCATGGTTCCTAGCCAGATTTGTTTCCAGTGCACATTCTTATGGACTTAAGAGTAGACAAGGCTTCTTGCATAAGATATCCAAAGTCCTACTATCAAAAGAGATGGGAGTTCCTGTTGCGGCTCAGCGGGGTAAGAACACGACAGTGTCCCTGAGGATGCGGGTTCCATCCCTGGCCTCATTCAGTGGATGGAATCTGAATTAAGGATCTGGTGTTGCCACAGCTGCAGGGTAGGTCACAGATGCTGCTCGGATTTGGCCTTGCTGTGGCTGTGGTATAGGTTGGCAGCTGCATCTTCTGTTCAACCCCTAGCCTGGGGACTTCCATATGCCACAGGAGTGGCCCTAAAAAGGAAGAACAAAAAAGAAAGGTATGCACTGAACCACATTAAAATTCAAAATTTTGTTCTTTAAAAGACATCCTATAGAGGCTAAAAGATAAATCACAGAGAGGGAGAATATATTTGCAACGCAAATAGTCAAGAAATAACTTGCCAGACTATAGAAAGAAGTCCTGCAAATCAATACAAAATGACACACAACTGTGCCAGTTTTTCGCACATTGCCTCTGGGCACCAAACTCACTCCATTCTCCCTTACTCTGTAATCCTAGAGCTGGGCTCTGCAAACTCTATTTCTGCTTTGCCAGTTGGCTCTGTGTCAGGCTCTGCCAATAGGGGTCACTGACGGAGGTTGCAAGGATGGAGGAGAAACTGGGATCTTTTTTTTTCTCCTGGATTTTCCCCCATTAGTGATGAGCTGACCAGCTGGAGGGCCGCAGGTCCTCGTGGCATTCCCATGGCAGTGCCAGTCTCTCTTGGTTCTGAAGAGCAAATTCATCTTCACTGCAGAGGGATATGGCATGTTTTTTGCAACAGCCACATCATCCCAGAATCTGAATAGAACTACCATATGACCCAGCAGTTCCATTTCTGGAGATTATATATATTATATATATAATATAATATATATTTATATTTATATAAAATTATATATATTATATTATATATATATATAAAAACACTAATTTGAAAAGATACATGCACCCCAACGTTCATAGCAGTATCATTTATAATTGCCAAGATGTAGAAGCAACCTAAGTGTCCATCAACTGATGATGAATGGACAAAGAAGATGTGGTATACATGCAACGTGGAATACTACTCAGCCATGAAAAATAATAAAATGCTACCATTTGTGGCAGACAACACGAATAGACTTGGAGGATATGATGCTAAATGAAATAAGTCAGACAGAGGAAGCCAAATATTGTATGCTATCACTTAACATGGAACCTAAAATATATAAGAAACTAGTGAATAGAGGGGGGAAAAAGAAACAGACTCACAGATATAAAAAACAAACTAGTGGTTACCAGTGGGGAGAAGGAAGCGGGGAGGGGCAAGATTGGGGAAGGGGATTAGGAAGCAAAGACCACTATGTAGAAAATAAATAAACTACAGGGATCTATTGCACAGCCCAGGGAATATAGTGAATATTTTACAAGGACTATAAGTGGAGTAATGCCTTTAAAAATTGTGCATCACTGTATCATACATCTACCTCTTATATAACATGGTACATCAACTATACATCAGTAAAGGAGTTCCCACGATGGCTCAGTGGAAATGAATCTACTAGCATCCATGAGGACACAGGTTCAATCCCTGGCCTCGCTCAGTGGGTTAAGGATCCGGCGTTGTTGTGTGCAGTGGTGTAGGCTGCAGATGCGGCTCAGATCTTGCATTGCTGTGGCTGTGGTGCAGCTCCGATTTGACCCTTAGCCTGAAAACGTCCATGTGCCGCGAGTGCAGGCCTGAAAAAAAAAAAAAAAAGAACTATACATCATTAAAAAAAATTAGAATGGGTAAATACAATGTGTCATATGTATTAAATGCAACACTGTATATACAACCACAGAAATGAATCAATGACAGCAACGTGGCACAGTGTGAATAAATCTCACAAAATGGTATTGACCAGCAGCAACACAGAGCCAGACACAGAACAACGGATGGTGGATGATTTCTTAATATACATTTTCTAAAGGCAAAACTAACTTCTCTTTTGCTGGGTATTATTGCTTCGAAATCATTACCTTTGGTGGAGGTACCAGATGGTCCTGGGGAGGGTGGGAGAAAGAGGCTTCTTGGGTTTGTCAAATGTTCTGTTTCTTGGCTTAGGTTGTAGTTACCTGGATGTATTCGTTTTATGATCATTAATGGAGCTCCATGAGTTTGCGTATAGGCTTTTCTAGCTTTTGTGTTTTTTTTTTTTCAATTAAAAAGTAAACAGAAAAGAAAAAGAAATGTGACAGGTTGAAGTAAAATACTCTATTTATACCAGCAAAAGTTTAATACCCGAAATATGTAAAGAGCTTCTATACAGAAAGACAAGCTATCTAAAAGACAAATGAGCTGAGTGTAAGAAACATTTAATTTGTCTGCTGTATACAACTGGTCAATGCACACAGGCAGAATCCCTCAGTTGCACTAGAAACTTGGGAAATGTGTTCCCAAACACCAATAAACACCTAATCGAATGGAAAAAAAAAAAAAATGACTGAGGAGTTCCTGTCATGGCTCAGTGGTTAACGAATCCGACTAAGAACCATGAGGTTGCGGGTTCGATCCCTGGCCTTGCTCAGTGGGTTAAGGATCCGGCGTTGCCGTGAGCTGTGGCGTAGGTCGCAGACGCAGCTCGGATCCCGCATTGCTGTGGCTGTGGTGTAGGCCGGTGACTACAGCTCCAATTTGACCCCTAGCCTGGGAACCTCCATACACCAGGGAAGCGGCCCTAGAAAAGGCAAGAGACTAAAGAAAAAAAAAAGACTGATAAAATGGTGGGGGTGTGGGTAAATAGAGACTTTATTATCAGACTCAAAAGAAATATATGAGTAACCGTTGGCCCAACATTTCACTTTTAGGAATCCTAAAATAAAAGTCACACGTCTTTCAAAAGATGTGAGTCAAGCGTGTTCAGGACAGCAGTATTTGCAATGTGAAAGAAAACAGAAAACCATATGCCCATCAATTGGGAAAATATCAAGTATATCCATACAATGGAAGACAACGTGGCTGGTAAAAAGAATAATGAGGGCTCCGCTTGCCTTGACATGACAAAGTCTTCTGGAAAGCAAAAACTCAAAAGAGCAACTCTCAGGTCCGTGCATTGACAATTGCGAAATTAATATAAAAGAATTAAAGACATACAGTATATTTGTACAGGATATTTTCCAAGTGTTACTCTACAGATTTGTATATCCACTTAAATATCTTAGTTTTTATTTTTATTTTTTATTGATTCCTTCCTTTATAAAAAATTAATTTTAGGGAGTTCCCTTCATAGCTCAGAGGTTAATGAGCCTGACTAGGATCCATGAGGATGAGGGTTTGATCCCTGGGCTTGCTCAGTGGGTTAAGGATCCGGCGTTGCCCTGAGCTGTGGTATAGGTTGCAGATGTGGCTCAGATCCCACGTTGCAGCTGTGGTGTAGGCCCAAAAAAAAAAAAAAAAAAAAAAAGTTAAAAAAATAATTTTATTGGAGTACAGCTGATTTACAATATTTTATTAGTTTTAGGTGTACAGCAAAGTGAATTCATCATATATATACATACAAATATATCCATTCTTTTTTCCCATATAGGCTATTACAAACTATTGAGTAGATTTTCCTGTGCTATGTTTTTTAAAATGACCCAAGTAAAACATTAAAATCAACAACATGGGGAGTTCCCAATGTGGCTCAGCAGGTTAAGAACCCAACTAGTATCCATGAGGATGTGGGTTCGATCCCTAGCCTCACTCAGTGGGTTAAAGATCCAGTGATGCTGCAAGCTGCCCCATGGGTCACAGATGCAGCTCAGATCTCGGATCTGGCTGTGGCATAGACTGGCAGCTGCAGTTCCGATTCAACCCCTAGCCTGATTTCCATATGCCAGGAGTGTGGCCTTAAAAAGACAAAAGAAACAAAAATCAGACAAATAAACAAACCAAAAAACCAATATAGGAATTCCTGCTGTGGTGCAATGGGATTGGCAGCGTCTCTGCAGCACCAGGACCCAGGTTTAATCTCCAGCTTGGCACAGTAGGGTATGGATCCAGAACTGCCACAGGTCACATCTGTGGCTTGGATCTGACCCCTTGCCCACAAACTCCATATGCTGCTGTGCAGCCAAAAAACAAAAACAACCTCCCCCCCCAAAAAAAAAACCCCAAAACAATATGCATTTCAAGTCCCCACCATGAGGTAGGTAGCAGTAGCCCCATGGATGACAGTTCTGTTGTCTCCTAATACCCCAGGCTGACTCCATGCTGGAAATGACCAACCTCCTTTTCCACATGCATTTGAAACCTACAGGATTTATTCAGAGAGGAGAGGAAGGAGGGAGCTAGAATATACACCAAGGGAAGACACTTCTTAGCCCTGTGCTGGTTATCTTTGGCCTACTATGTGGTCTGGCATACCCCCTGGGCCATCCTCCATCTGCCAAGATTCGGTGGAAAGTCCTCTGCCCTGGACAGAATCTGATGCCACCAGTGGAAATATAATGTGAGCTTCATCTGTGATTTTGTTTGTTTGTTTGCTTGTTTTTCCTTTTTCCCACCCATAGCATATGCCAATTTCCAGGCTAGGGGTCAAATCAGAGCTACAGCTGCCAGCCTACAGCACAGCCACAGCAACGCAGGATCCAAGCTGCCTTTGTGACCTGCACCACAGCTCATGGCCATGCCAGATCCTTAACCCACTGAGCAAGGCCAGGGATCTAACCCACATCCTCATGGGTACTAGTTGGGTTCTTAACCTGCTGAGCCACAGTGGGAACTCCTGATATGTGATTTTTAGATTTTTCAATATCTGCATTAACAGAGAAAAAAAGAAACAGGTGAACTTAATCTTAAGAATATATTTATGTAACCGGAGATAGCAAAAGTATTATCATCTCAACGTGTAATCAATATAAAAATATTAATGAGATATTTTATAGTCTTTTTTTTTTTGTAACGTCTTCAAAGTCTAGTGTGTACCTTACACTTAGAGCACATCTCAATTTGAATGTCACATTTTTTTTTCCTGGATCCGTATTTAGAGCTAACAAAATTTACAGTTGAAAAAGTAGATTCAAATACCTAAGCTGTTCCAAACATATTTAAATATGCTTCGAAATTTTCGACAACTGAATCAAGTACCAGTCATTTAATTTGAATTGAAGCTAAATAACATGAAGTTAAAAATCCAGTTTCTCCGTGGCGCTGGCCAGATTTCAAGGGCTCAGGGAGCCACATGTGACCAGCGAGCGGCTCAGTACTGAATAGCACACATCTCGGCCAGCCTGTCCCTGGGGTCCTGGAGGTGACCCCCTTGGCCATGTGCTGAGACTGCAGCTCTGTATCCTGAACACGTGGAGCGCCGGCACTGGGAGAACCCGGTGAGAGCTGCAGAACAGCCAGCCTCCAGGGTGGGCAGATGGTCTCAGACACCTGGGTGTGTGCTCTTTACCCAGCAGCCTCAGCATTGCTGTGCGGAGCTGGTGTAGATGAGCAAGGGGCCTTGTGGGCTATAAAAGACCTCTGCTGAGGAACCGCATTCCTGCGGGATGAGCCTGACCTTGGGAGGAAGCCAACAGGCAGACCTGAGCTGAGATTTCAGAGGTGGAGGCAGCGGGGAACAGGTGGTGGCAGCAGCTGGGAGCTCTCTGTGGGCTGGGGTGGACCTCGGCCTCTCTGAGCAAACACGCCCCTGCTAATGGGCCCACAGGGCAACTGAGGAAGTCCCAGACTGCCCTGCACCAAGGTCTCTTAGCTTTTCTGCTGAGAGCAGTCAGAAGGCCTTCAGCAACACCACACCACGGGTGCACTCCAGCCCAAGGTAAAATTGAAGGGCTGCTTTTGCATATCTTGGGATGTTCCTTTTTTCTTTCTTTCTTAAATCAATTGTGCAGCTTCTGTTCAAAAACCATTCTTGAGGAGTTCCCGTCGTGGCTCAGCAGTAATGAAACCAACTAGGATCCAGGAGGACACGGGTTTGATCCCTGGCCTCACTCGATGGGTTAAGGATCCGGCGTTGCTGTGAGCTGTGGTGTAGGTCATAGACATGGCCCAGATCTCCCATAGCTGTGACTGTGGTGTAGACTGGCAGCTGCAGCTCTGATTCAACCCCTAGTCTGGGAAATTCCATATGCTGTGGATACAGCCCTAAACACACACACACACACACACACACACAAAGAAAACAAAGAAAATTCCTGAGAACCCTGTAGAAGCCTCTCTCCGAGCTCTGGACTGGGAAGACTTCCTTTGGTAATCTGGGTCCCTATTTTGGTGAAATGGATGTTGCATGGATTGATTCATCCTTTTTTTTTTTTTTTTTTGTCTTTTTGTCTTTTTATGGCCGCACCCACGGCATATGGAGGTTCCCAGGCTAGGGATCTAATCAGAACTGTAGCCGCCGGCCTACGCCAGAGCCACAGCAACGCCAGATCCAAGCCGCGTCTGCAACCTACACCACAGCTCACAGCAATGCCGGATCCTTAACCCACTGAGCGAGGCCAGGGATCGAACCCACAACCTCATGGATGCTAGTCGGATTCATTTCCGCTGTGCCACAATGGGAACTCCTAATTCATCCTTATGATGTGCCGAACACGTGCCATGGATGCAGACAAATACAAAACAGGGCCCCTCCCCTTTAGGAACCCACAGTTCAGTGAGGGAGGCCAGGGGAGCTTTGTTTTGGTTGAAAACAGTGGTCACAACCTTGGCTGCACAGTGGAAGCCCCTGGCGAGTTTTTAAAGGCCTGGATGCCTCAGACGCATCCCGGAAGTTCCGACTCCATAGGCCTCAGGTACAGACTTGGTCTTAGGTACAGACGGCAGGTGGTGGCGGGGGGTAGGGGGTTTCTTAAAAGCTTCCCAGATGAGTCTCATGTGCAGCACCATACTCTGAAATCGAGTATGTGACCTCAGGGGCCATCCACTGGGTTCTAGGAATTCTGATCACATCCTGGGAATTCTGTGTTCGGTGCAGCAGCCCAAGTGATCCTTTGATGCATAGACTAGGTCATCCATAGGGTTTCCCTCTTTCAAACTCTACCCTGGCTCTCCGCTTCCCATTAGGTGATGACCAAAACCCTTGTATCTCGACATACACACCAAGCCTGGTACAATGGGCTTCACACGGCCACCTCTTACTCTCCCTGCACTGGCTACACTGGCCTCCCAGCTGGTCCTTGAGTATTCACCTTGGCTCTTCCCTGTGGCCAGGATAGTCTTTCCCCAGATACCCATGTGGCCAACTCTCTCAGCTCCTGCACTCTTGTGATGGTTCATTTTACACGTCCACTTGACGGCATGAAGGGTGCCCAGAGAGCTGGAAAAACATTTCTGGATGTGTCTGTGTGGGTGTTTCCGGAAGAGACCAGCGCTGGGATTGATGAGTAAAGATTACACTCACCCGTGTGGGTGGGTGTCCTCCAACCTGTTGAGGGCCTGTTAAGAGGAGAAAAAAGCCAGAGGAAATGGGAATTCCCTCTCTGCTTCAGCTGAAATAGCGAACTCCTCCTGGCCTTGGATGTAGGCGTTCTTGGTTCTCGGATCTTTGGATTCGGAAATAGATTTACATGATTGGTTCCCCCCTGGTCCTCAGGCCCTTGCGCTTGGACTAGACTCTACCACCAACTTTCCCGGGGCCTCTACCCTTGGAGGCAAGACATCACGGACGTCTCAGCCTCCACGATTGTGTGAGCCAGTTGCCCATGATAAATCTTGTTCTGTATACCTCTCCATTTGCTATGGGTTCTGTTTCTCAGGAGAACCCCGACGAGTGTACCACACACTCTCAATATTGTCCTCTCAGTGAGGTGTTTCCTGATCCTTCTGCCCCTCTCACCCTGCCCTCTCTTTTCCCTATGGCACAGGCCACCTTCGAACATACCCTATGATTTCCTTGTCGCTGATGTCTCTTCACTATCATCCTCGCCCCTGCTAAGCATGTTTGTCGGCCTTGTTCGCTGATGCAACCTGGTGCCTAGGATGTGCCTGCTATGATGGGTGTTCTGTAAATATTGAATAAATACACAAGAATCTGCAGCGTTCTAATTAAGGTAAGTTTTCTGATAAACGACGGTGATGATTTTATATGTTTAACATTCCGCATCGAGACATGGATAGAAATGATAAAACCGTAGGAAGAGGGATCCACTGGTACGTCACTGGAAAATAGAGAAGGTGCACCCTGTGGCTAGGCTGGAAACCTCAAGAAATTGCTCCTACAAATAGCCCAGATGGATCCACAACGAAAAAGCCTCCAAATACACAACATCTGCTTTTTGGAGAAAGCAGTACGTGTCATGGAAATAGATATCTCAGCAGCATCTATCCAAATGTGTGCATTTTAAGTGGTGGGAACAGAAGCACGGGCAGGTCATGAATTGCACGGGAGAGCCATGCCCTTTAACTATTGCAGATTGATACGCTGGAAAGCAGGAGCTGCTCCAGGAGGTACAGGGTAAGTACAAAAACACCAAATGCAACAATCCCAGGTATAAAAGGCTCTCCATGGGGACCAGGGCCCTTCCAAGGTAGTGACCGGTGGGTGGGAACATAGGCCAGATGAAATGACATTTGACACTGGAGGCAGATGCAGGTCTAGAGGGAAAACTTCACTTGGAAATCCAGTCTTTGGGGGAATGGCTTCAGCAAACACGGAGAGGAAACTGTAGCAAATTGCCATTTCCGAGCTATGATTGTCTCCTAGCAGCCTCCCAACTCCCCTGGAGCTGCTTCATGACGAAGCAGATTTGCAAACTATGTCCACTCCTCTTCCAGCTTCAGATCTGGAAGCGCCCATGCGGAGAAGGCGGGGGGGGGGGAATCAGAGGAGAATTTGCTCACGCTGTTTGGGGCATGTACCTAGTTTGGGTAGACGTCGTCTTATTTTAGCTTGAATAATGTGACCAAAAATGGCACCTAGGAAAAGACTCTGCATTCCTTAAACAGGAGACGATAACAATTATAACACACTTAAAATACACCGTATTGTTTCCCATGTGCTTTCTGTTAAATTCAGGGAAAAAAATGAACTCTCTAAAATGAGGTGAAAGATAGGATAGGCAGCAAACAGACTGAGTTATAATGAGAGGGTCCTGAAGGACTAAAAGTCTGTAAAGAAACAAATCAAGCAAAAATGCAGGTAAAAATGACATCAGAGGGATTACATTTCAAATGTGACACAAAAGACAATAAAACCAGGGCTACAGAGAACAAATACAATAAGTTCCCTGAAGGAAGAACTTCCTTTTCAGACCAAGAAGGCAGATGTTCTAAGAGTCAAGAAGATAGACCCGGGGGAGAGGGGAATAAAACAAATATATAAATATTCTTTCACATACTCAATAAGCCAATATACTTTAGTCATAACTCCAGGAAAAAAGATTTGAGATATATGAGGAAATAGGCAGCAAAACAACAACATGCAAAGCTACATCACTGATACTCCCAAAGAAGAGACCAGAAAATATTAGCTGTATCAATTATCAAGGATATCATAGAATAAATCTCTTTTGGCTGAATAAAGACATACCTCTGAAGATTCACGTGGCTAGATGTTTACAAGTTTCATGAAACGTGACAGACGCCTCTCCATAACTCTGGTGACATATATTTTTTTTTTTTTGAACGGAAAGATAAATGCCACAAAAGAGAGAAAAAAAAAAAAAAAACCCCAATGGTCATAGAAGAAAGATCAGATTATTTTCTAACTTGTACTCTGCAGTATTAGGGATAAAAGAACAATAGAACTAGACCCATTCTTTTCTAGCAATGTGGTGGACTTAATATCCAAAGGGAAAAAAATGCTACGGAAGATTTAAAAATATGGCAGAGACTAAGCCACCTAAGCAGGGTAGGAGACAAAATCTGTGCATGTTCAAGGTGGGTGGTCAGAGGAGAGGCAGCTATATATAGCCAGCAACTCTATAAAGCAAAGGAGGGAAAAAAACATACCCCACAGAAAGGAAAAAAAAAAAAAAAAAGAACGAAGTATCCTTCTGTCTTTGGCTCTAGATGGAAGGAATAAAAAGAAGAAAGATTCTTCCAAGAATTTTTAATATAAATCATTTCATGAGTTTGGGACTGGAATTCACACTACAAGTGTGGCCTGAAATTCCCCAAGAAACTTTACTTTAGTTTCAGGTTGGCAATATTCATGTGTCTAGTAGAACTAAATGAAATATTCTTTGGAAGAACCACTTTAAACTTAGTCTCGAAAAACTCCAATATATAAAATTCTAGAGAACATGCAGTCATAATCAAAAATTACAAATCACGTGGGGAAAGGAGCCACCATAGCAGGAAATACAAGTTACAGAAGCATCAGACATGAAAAACCTATAGTTACTACAATGATAAAATTCCGAATATTTGAAATATGTGTATTAGGATTAAATAAATAAGAGTTTCAAAAGTGTGACTATGGAACTAGCAATTATAAAAAATTACCAGGAATGTTTGAAAAAAATTAATAGAATTTCTAGGAATTAAAACCTTAATGCACAGATTAAGCAGACATAGAGAATAGAGTGTGAAAATCTAACATATGCCTCTTTGGTGTTCCAGAATAAATATATTAAGAGAATTGGAGGAGAGACAATATTCAAAGATATAGTGGCAGCAAATTTTCAGAACAGATTAAAAAAAAAAATAATCATCAGATTGAGGAAGCTCAACTACTCCCAAAGAGAATGAATATGAATAAATCTACATCTGCAAAACCCTCCAAAGAGAAAAACTTTAAAAGTGACCATAAAACAGAAAGAAACAATAAATAGAAATGATAACTACAGTGGGACCTGACTTCTTCTAGCAGCAATGCTAGAAGCCATAAAATGGACAAATAACCTTAATCGTGAGAAAAAGGAGTTCCTGATGTAGCTCAGTGGTAACAAACTTGACTAGCATCCATGAGGACTCAGGTTTGATTCCCTCGCCTTGTTCAGCAGGTTAAGGACCCAGCATTGCCGTGAGGTGTAGGTGGCAGGCTCAGCTTGGACCCAGTGTTGCTGTGGCTGTGGTGTGGGCCGGCAGCTACAGCTCCAGTTCAACCCTTAGCCTGGGAACTTTCATATGCTGTGAGTGTGGCCCTAAAAAGACAAAAAAAAAAAATTTTTTTTTGAGAAAAATTGTTCTATACTTGGTATTTCTGAATATAAAATTACGCCTTGCAAGAATGAAGATGAAATAAATATATTATAGCAAAGAATAGCTTGTAGAGCTTAAAAAAAATTGTTAAAAAAGGAATGTGTAAAGGCCATTCTTCGTAGTCCAGGGAAAATGTTTTGACATGTAGGAGAGAATGGTGAGGAAAAAAAAGATATATATGTATATATATATGGGGGTAGATGGAATTAAACAATCACCATTTAAAATAAATGTTTTATAATTTCTAAAATGTACAGTATAAATTTATTAAAAATAAAATGCATAAAATAGTATATACATTGCATAAAATAGCATATACATTGATGGTAGATGCTAAATATTCTAAAATGATCAAATAATTTGGAAGATAATAAAGATAATAATTAACTAGAAGAGGAAAAATAGAAGATAAAATCAACTAAATTAAAAAGATTACAGGGAAGGAGGAAAAAACAGAAAAGGAGGAAATAATGCAAAATTAAATGGTAGCAATAAAGCCAATTATATAAACTTTCACAACAAATATAAATGGACTAAACTTTCTGAGTAAAGGACAAAGGTTCCAGGTGGGGTATTTCAATTAAAAAATGGAGATAGCTCTGGAAACATTCAGACTTGGAAAGGTTAAAACTAAAAGGATGAAGAAGGACTTACTAGATAAATAGTAATCAATCAAAATGGAGCTAGTGTAGCCAAATCAGCCTTAGAAAAACTAAAAACACATAATGGAATATAACACAGGAAAGAAACTACAGATACAGCAGGAATTAAAAGAAAAGAGTTTATTTTTCAACTTTATGACAATATTTTGGAAATGTAAGCGAAATGGACAAATTTCTTTAAAAAAATCAATTAATCTAACAAAGAAGAAATATTACATTTTAATAGTCTTATAACCATTACATAAATTTCATTGAAAATAAATAGTTTAAAAATCTCCCCACAAAGAATACATTAGGTACAGGTGATTTTATAGGTAAATTTTTACCAGTGAGTAATTAAATTCTCCAAAACCTTTTCAAATACCATCAGAAAACAAAAAGAAGATACGATTCCCAAATTATTTCATGTGCCAAGCACAACAGGTACATCAATGTAAGAACAACATAGGAAAGCAAAGTTATAGCCCACCTTACTTATGAATATGGAGTTAATAACCTGCCCCCAATCAATAAAACAACCTGTAAAAAAGAGAGAATGGAAAATGATTAACCTAGTTTCATTTCAAGATTTAAAAGTGAGCATAAAAGCCATAAAATTTATAAAGGTTATTCACCACATTAAATTAAGAGTATCAATGTCATTGCCTCTGATTATTATTTTCTATTTCTTTTATATATATATATATATATATAATTTTCCCACTGTACAGCAAGGGGATCAAGTTATCCTTACATGTATACATTACAATTACATTTTTTTCCCCACCCTTTGTTCTGTTGCAACATGAGTATCTAGACAAAGTTCTCAATGCTACTCAGCAGGATCTCCTTGTAAATCTATTCTAAATTGTGTCTGATAAGCCCAAGCTCCCGATCCCTCCCACTCCCTCCCCCTCCCATCAGGCAGCCACAAGTCTCTTCTCCAAGTCCATGATTTTCTTTTCTGAGGAGATGTTCATTTGTGCTGGATATTAGATTCCAGTTATAAGTGACATCATATATACACAATGGAATACTACTCTGCCATAAAAAAGAATGACATAATGCCATTTGCAGCAACATGGATGGAACTAGAGAATCTCATACTGAGTGAAATGAGCCAGAAAGACAAAGACAAATACCATATCATATCACTTATTTTCTATTTCTAATTTGAAATCACTCATTGTTTGCTTCTTACATATTTTGAAGTTAGCTTTTTATGTGCATTTACTTATTTTTTTAATTTTTTATTATTTATTTATTTATTTATTTATTTTTGTCTTTTGTCTTTTTAGGGCCGTACTCGTGGCATATGGAGGTTCCGAAGGCTAGGGGTCTAATCGGAGCTGTAGCCACCTGCGCACACCACAGCCACAGCAACGCCCAATCCAAGCCGCATCTACGACCTACACCACAGCTCATGGCAACACCTGATCCTTAACCTACTGAGCGAGGCCAGGGATCAAACCCGCAACCTCTTGGCGCCTAGTTGGATTCGTTTCTACTGCACCACAATGGGAACTCCTACTTTTTAGAAAAATCTGTATCTATAGCAGATTTAAATCCTAAGTGAAAGCTGTAGCAATGCTGGATCCTTATCCTGCTGCACCACAGGGGAAAATGCAATATGCATTTACTTTAGAAATGTGATATTGTCCCTTGGATTAATCCCTTTAATCTTTGTGCAATGTCTTTATTTTTTAATAGTGTTTCTTGTTTTTCAACTTACCCTGTCTGGTATTAGTGACACCAGCTTCCTCTGATTAGGGTCTGCATAACATACTTGAAACAATTATGTGTTTTGTTTTGTTCTTTCCACATCCACAGCATGCAGAAGTTCCAGCTGGGTTGTGGATCAAACCAGCACGGCTATAACCAGAGCCACAGCATTGACAACACAGGATCCTTAACTCTCTGAGCCTTGAGAAAACACCACAATTATATATTTTTATCCTTAAAATTCTGAGTCTTGAAGTTCCTGTTGTGGCTCAGTGGTTAACGAATCCGACTAGGAACCATGAGGTTGTGGGTTCAATCCCCGGCCTTGCTCAGTGGGTTAAGGATCCAGCGCTGCCGTGAGCTGTGGTGTAGGTCACAGACGAGGCTTGGATCCCGCATTGCTGTGCCTCTGGCATAGGCTGGTGGCTACAGCTCTGATTGGACCCCTAGCCTGGGAACATCCATATGCCGAGGGAGTGGCCCTAGAAAAGGCAAAAAGACAAAAAAAAAAAAAAAAAAAAAGACAAAAAATAAATAAATTTTTTTTTTTTAATTGTGAGTCTTTTAAGTGGCAGATAGTTCAATTTTGTCTTTATATCTCATGTGACAATCTTTATTAATTGGGATATTTACCTACCTGTATTTATTGTAATTACTTGTTTCTTTGTGTTTATGTCCTACTACTATGTTTTCTTATAGGTCACGTGTTCCATGTTTCTTTGCCCCTCTTATCTTGATTTCTTTTGAATTAATTGAAAACTTATGATTCATTTTCTCTCCTTTATTGACAGATTTGTTGTTTTTGATTTTATTCATCTTCTAGCAGTTACCCTAGAGATTACAACACCATTCTTTGATATATTACCCCCTGATACAAATTGCTGCCTTTCCACTTCCCTGATAATGCTCAAAATGTGAAATATTTTCACTCCATTGACCCTCTCTTGCATTTTGCAATTTTGTTGTCATATATTTTAATTTTGCATGTTTAAAACCTAAGACATTATCATCATTGTTCTACACAGTCAATATTGGTCAAAGTACATTTACATCCATCTATATATTTATGCTTTGATTTTGGGTTTAATTTTTTCTTGCATTTCTGTGATTCTGTTCAGGATAAATTTTTCTTAGACCAAAATCTCTCTCTTTAGTGTTCTCTTTTAATGCAAGTTTGCTGGCAATGAAATTCTCCTGGTTTTCGTCTAAAACCATCTTCATTTTACCTTCATCTTTGAAGGATATTTTTGCCAGTTACAAAATTCTAGGTTGGAATTTATTTTATCTCAGTATTAGTTTTGCCATTCTCTTATCTCTTGACCTTTGTCATTCTGTCAGGAAGGCAGTTGTCAATCTTTTATTTTTCTATTTCAAGATAATGTTCTTTTTCCTACCTCTGCTTTAAGTTTTTTTCTTATTATTTGGTCTTTAGCAGAATACTCTTATGTGCCTATGTGTTAATTCTTCTTGGGGTTTGCAGATCTCCATGAATCTGTCTTTCAACAGATTTATAAATTTCTTGGCTATTTTCACCCTGCATATCATTTTGTAGCTCCTGCTACTACTTTAATTACGGGCTTCTGATTACAAATCTTTTAGATCATTTGGCTGTGGCTCACGAGATATCTCATACATGTATTCCTTGCCCTTTTATGTATTTTCCATTCTTTTCAATATCTGTACTTAGTTTAAATATTGTCTATTGACATTTCTTCAAAAAAAAATCTAATCCTCAGTGGGTTACAAACCTGACTAGTATCCATGGGGATGCAGGTTCAATCCCTGGCCTTGCTCAGTGGGTTAAGGATCCAGCATTGCCATGAGGTGTGGTGTAGATTGCAGACAAGTTTCAGATATAATGCTTCTGCGTTTGTGGTGTAGGCTGGCAGATACAGGTCCGATTTGACCCCTAGACTGGGAACTTCCATATGCTGCAGGTGTGGCCCTAAAAAGATTAAAAAAAAAAAAATCTAATCCTGGCATCTGCTGTTTCTAATATTGAATCATACCAGTGTAACAAGTGCTAATCTTAAGGTAGTTTACATTTTTGTAATTTCCATTAGATTCTCCCTTTTATTTTATATATAATTCTCTGTTGAAATTCTCTAAATTTTAATCATTTTCTCCATTTTTTTTTTCTTTTTTGGCCACTCCTGCAGCATAAGGAAGTTCCCTGGTCACAGATTGAATCTGAGCTGCAGCTGTGACCTACTCCACCAGTGCAGCAATGCAGGATCCTTAACCCACCGTGCCAGGCTGGGGATCTAACCTGTGCCATCTCAGAGACAGCACTGGATCCTTAACTGCTGTGTCACAGCAGGAACTCTTCTCCAAATTTCTTGTTTACTAATCATAAACTCATTAGGTTAAACTTTATGAAATTGCTATTATTCTACCAGTTTTCATCAACAAAAATGTAAGTATCATATGGTTTAACCTAATGTTGCTTTAATTTCATTATCAGAATAAGGCATGAGAGTCTTCCTATTGTCTTTTTTTTTTTTCTTTTGGCTTTTGGTCATGTGGTCCTAAACTTATATCTGTGTAGTATTTGTGTGTGTGCATGTGTGTGTGTGTGTATAATTTTTTTCAATAAAGTGTAATTGCATGGAGTACAATACACAAATTTCAATGTGTAACTTGATGTAATTTTGTGTGTGTATACACCCATGTATTTTCACCTAGATCAAGTTAGAGAGCATTTTTGTATTGCAGTAGGTTCTCTCATATGCTATTCCAGTTGCTGTTGCCCCCAGAATAGTCGGGGAAGTTATGCCTGTTTTATACAATATGTACTCCCTAATGTTGATTTTTCACTTAAATATATGTCTAGTCCATGAGTTCACCCATGTGATTGCGTCTGTCAGAATTCTGTCCCTTTTCATTATTGAGTGCTATTCCCTTGCATATATATGCCACAGTGTTTCTATCCATTCTACTGTTCACAAATACTTGTTTTTCCATTTGGTGCTTTTATGAAGAGTATTGCTATATACATTGTGGTACCCTCTTTTGGTGGATATAACCACTCATTTTGGGGGGGAAATATATAACTGAGGAGTGCAGATGCTGGGCCATGGGACATATGTATATTTTACTTTAATAGGCATTGCTAAATAGTTTTTCAAATGGTTATACGAATTTATAGTCTTATTAGCAATTTAAGAGAATTCCAGCTATTTCTACATCCTCCCCCTATATCTGATGATATGGGTCTTTTAATTTTAACTTTTCTGGTGGGTGTATTGTAGTATATTATTGACTTTTCATTTGTATTTCATTGATGATCAATTAATTAAATTAAATATTTTTTATGGATTACTTAAAAGTCTTTTGTAAGGTTTCTGTTCAAGTTTCTTATTTTTCTGCTAGGTTATCTGAATTTTTCTTAGAGATTTATAATCTGAATTTGAGTTGGATATTTATATTGAAAATATTTTCCAAGTCTATGGCCTAACTTTTATTCTCTTAATGATGTCTTTTAATGAACAAGGATTCTTAATTTTTTTTTGGCCATGCCAGTAGCATGCAGAAGTTTCTGGGCCAGGGATCAAAACTGAGCCATAGCAGTGACAATGCCAAATCCTTAACTGCTAGGCCACCAGGGAACTCCAATGGATTATTAATTTTAATCAAGTGTAATATATTCTTTTCCTTTACAGTTAGTACATTGTTTGTGTTGTTAAAGACCTATTAGCCTTTTCATAGAGAATTCAAGTCTTCTATTTTTCCTTCTGGAAACCCGAAGGATTTTCAGTGATCCATAGTGAATTAACTTTTGTGTACTATGTGACCTAGGGATTTTTTTTAGGGTTTTTCAGAGAAAAAGAACAGTAAGATATCTATACATATAAAATATAAAATAAGAAATATTCTCACATTATAATGGAGGCTGAGAAGCCCTTCAAATCTGCAGTTGACAAGCTGGAGACCTAGGAAAGCTGATGGTATAGTTTCAGTCTAAGTCCAAAGACCTGAGAGCCAGAAGAACTGATGGTATAAGTTCCAGTCTGAGAGCCAGCAGGTTCAGGACTCAAGAAGAGCCTATGTTGCAGTTCAAGTTCAAAGGCAGGAAAAGATGGCAGTCTCAGCTCAAGACATTCAATCAGTGACTGACATTTGTGGGAAGGTCATGCTCTCTTTTCCATTCAGGCTTTCAACAGATTGAGTTAGGCCCACCCATCTTAGGGAGAGCAATCTGCTTTAGTCACTATTCTGAAGCAAAAGTTAGTCTTACCCAGAAACACCCTCAGAGACACACCCAGAATCATGTTTGACAAAATATCTGGGAATCTCATGGCTAAATGCAGTTGACACATAAGGGGGTCAAAAGTCACTTTTATTTATCATCTATCTATTAGCATTTGACACAACACCTTTTTTTTTTTTTTTAATGACCATCCTATTTCCACTGACTTGGGTGGCCCCTTGTCAATTTTTTTTTTTTTTGGTCTTTTTGCCTTTTCTTGAGCCACTCCCATGGCATATGGAGGTTCGCAGGCTAGGGGTTGAATTCGAGCTGTAGCCGCCGGCCTACACCAGAGTCACAGCCACGCAGGATCCAAGCTGCATCAGCAACCTACACCACAGCTCACAGCAACACTGGATCCTTAACCCACTGAGCAAGGCCAGGGATTGAACCCACAACCTCATGGTTCCTAGTCAGATTCGTTAACCACTGAGCCACAGTGGGAACTCCACCCATTTCTAATTAATGCTTACACTAAGCAAATTTCTAAAGTCATAAGTGTTATTCTTATTTTATTAGTTACATTTTTTGATTTCCCGCGTCCACTCCCCATTTTCTCTCCACAATGTATCTACATCATAAGTTGTAGTTAAATCCATAGTTAACATTTATACTAATATGACCATATTGCTTTCTGTCTAGCCACACATGTGCAATAATTGTACAACTTTTTGGTTTTCTGGGGCATTGACAGTTGTTTTATTTTCTAGTTACCTAGGGTTCTATGTACTGAGAGCCATTTCTTGCTAAACCACACAAAAGACCTGACAGAGGTGTGTCAATGTTTTCCCAAGGCTTCAGGCATATTTCTGAGCCCTTTGTATGTTCTCCTACCCCAGAGACTTTCCTTCTACAAACTTAGGTGAATTTATTCACCTGCCTTCTGGTGTTAGATTGGAGAAGAAGAATTTTAATCTCATTTCCTATTCCTTTGTACGTAGATGTTTTGTTCTTGGTTTTTCTGTTTTCTTCCCTTTTGTAAGATCTTAGGATCTTCTCTTTATCATTAGTTTTCTGAAATTGGCGTAGGCGTTCTATTTTTATTTATTTTGTTGGGTGTTTGAAGAACCCAGCCAATCTGGCAATCTCATTATTATTTCTCTGTTGATGTTCTCCACAGAATTTTCTCATACAGTCAGGTACAGGAATTCCTGGATAGACTCGACACATTTCTTATCTTCTCTCTTCCATTATTTATCGCTTTATCCCTTTTATATCTATTGTCATTTTATTCATGTCCATCCATTGTCTATTCCTCTAAGTTCTTTTCCTTTTGCTTCCTTGCTTTTATTTTATTTTTGTATCCCTCCTTGTCTTGGTCTGTGTCATTCATGTTGAGTGTTTCACATGGATTGTAATTTTTGCTTCTCAGTTCATATTTAAAGGCAAGGCTTTAAACTCACTGGAAGCTCCCTGCGTTCTCATCAGCTCACCACTGTGGACCTCCACTGTGGTGCAATCAGGCTGCCAGATTTTTCGTCTTTGTGTTGTAAAGCTCCCTAATGATAGACCTTGTAAACATTTGTATTTGTATCCATTTATTTTCTCCAGAAAATAATCCTATAATATACTATCTGGTGGTGTTATGCCCATTAGTGACACGCTGGAAAGGGGGCAAGGGAAGGGATACGGAGTGTGACCATTCTGGATTTGGATTTGCTTGTTCCTTTTGTTTTCAATGTAACACCTTCTCTCCTCGCTACATCTGGATTCCCCACATCTGGAGCCTTTCAATTCTAAACATAATAAAACTCCCACTTCCTATAGAGATGGGAATGGGATATATCCTTGGCTACACATGGCAGACAAAGAGATTGGAAAAGGCATGGGGGGTGGCATCTAACTGCTCAGTACAGATGTGCAACCTTAGCGACTGGTGCCACCAAATCCCAAATCCCAGGGTCCTGGGGGGAAATGAATTTGTTGTGCACTGTGGCACAAAGGTTTCATTTTCCTTGGCTCTTCTGTATCATTTCCCCCTGCTCTGTTTGCTTTCTTTGAAACATTTAATTTCTATCTGTGAACAGTGTTGATTCCTCTCCTACTCTCTTTACGGGTTATTATTCCTTCAGTTATTTTCACTATGGCACCAGTTGAGTTTTGAGAGAGCAAGGAAATAAATGCATGAAAATTTAAAGTATATTTGTGACCTCAGAGACATTTCTAATATATACTTAAATCTCTTTCTTTAAACATACAAAATTATGCCACAAATTAAGCAGAAGATACTTGTTTTTAAGTAATCCTGTCCATCTCACTTCCTGGGGTTGGTAGATACAAGCTATTACATTTAGAAGAGATGAGCAATGAGGTCCTACTGTATAGCACAGGGAACTAAATCCAGTCTCTTGGGACAGAACGTGATGAACGATAGTATGAGAAAAAGAATATATATATATATATATATATATATATATATGTATATACACACATGACTGGGTCACTCTGCTATACAGCAGAAATTGACATAACACTGTAAATCAACTATACTCTAATAAAAAATTAAATTAAACTAAAACCACTCCCCAAATCCCGTATTTTCACAAAGATTAACACAAAGAAAATCAACACATTATAAAAACGTAAAAATACAGGTATATATTGTATGACTAAATGCAATAAAACACATCACCGTATAATAAAAACCCTACCTGATTGTGAACAATAGACACTATGACTAACTCCTCAACTATTATTGTTATTAGGATGAATTTTATTTTCACGACTAGTAAATTATTCCTGGAATATAAAGGCAATTCAAATAAAAGTCCAAATAAAAAGCAAGTACAAACTCTTTAAAAAGAAAAGCCAGTGAAAACACTGCAGGTAAAGACCTGCAAGTATGCACATGAACCTGTATGGCTTTAAATGCATAGAGTAGAACATAAAAAAAGTTTAAAAAGTAAAAAAAGCAAACCTACATCTCAAGAAGCTAGAAAATAGGTGGAAAGTAAACCCAAATTCCATGAGCATATTTAACAAGATAACGTGATCACTTACTGAAAGAGAAATTTAAACAAATTCATGCAACCCCAAAGCTTGCTTAACAGGACGAATAAGAAAGTTAAACTTTTCACAAGACTAATCAAGATGGAAAAAGAGGGGAAAGATAAACAACATTAGGAAAAAATGAGGTAGATATGGAGTTATTGAGAATAGTATGAAAATCATGTGTAATCTATACATTGCTCTCTGCCAATAAATGTAAACATTTTAATAAAAACTTTAAAGATAAAGTAAGTGAAAATCAACTCAAGATTAAATAAACTACCATAACATACCAATAACCAGAGAATAAAGTGAAAGGCAGTCACATGAATCAATCTTTAAAAATGTGTCAGGCTCAGGTGGCTTTATGGGTAAATTCTACTGATTTTTTACTAAATAAATTGATATACCTTATGAATGGTTTCAGACCGTAAAAACAAAAATTAAAAGCTCTTCAGCTGATTCTGCAACCCTAGCTTAACTTCGCACTCAAACCAGATAAAGTGCTTTAAAACTATCAGTGAATCAATGAAAAGGAAAGAAAAAACGATTGGTCAATCTTAAAAACATAAATGCAAACCTTCTCCAGGAGGCAGTACTGACTGGCAATAATATTAATAGTACACTTTGACCCACCAGATTTATCCAGGAAGGTAAGACTGATTCAACATTAGAAATTCTATCTTGTGAGAGTTCCCGTTGTGGCTCAGCAGGTTACAAACTGGACTAGTATCCATGAAGACTTGAGATCGATCTCTGGCCTCGCTCAGTGGGTTAATGATACGTTGTTGTGGCATCAGTTGCAGACGCGGCTCCGGGCTTGGATCCCACACTGCTGTGGCATAGGCCAGCAGCTGCAGCTCAGATTGGACACCCAGCCTGGGAACGTCTATATGATGCAGGCATGGCCCTAAATAGCAAAAAGAAAGCAAGCAAGAAAGCAAGGAGAAATCTATCTTGTAATTAACTGACTTAAAAGATGAGACAAACAAAATACTCTCATTTCAAGAGATGATAGATTTTAACATTCACACTTACAAAAATTACTAGCAACCTAGCTCTAGTAGGGCATGTCCCTGTTAAAGTAACCATCGGGAGCCAAAGCAAATATATTTTTCAATAGTAAAATATCAGCATTCCTATTTAAGTCAGAGGCAAGAATGTTAGCACTCGCCGATACTTCTATGCTGTTTTGAAAGTTTGAGCCTGACAGCAAAATGGAAGAGGAATAAAACTGAACAGGGAAAGACAGAATTGCCTCTACATAGTAGACTTAAAGCTTGAGCTCAGTATGAGGTTAAAGATCAAAGATCACTCGAGGTACTAGGTTCTCAGCCTTAGCCAAGGCTTAGACGAGAGGGAGAGTCCCCCACATTCAAGGGTCATTACATGTTCAGGATGTAACACATGCTTGGGGTGACTCGTGGGCTTAAGGCTCAGAGGCTGTCCTTCCATTCCCAAACGAGGCAGGATAACGGCCCTGAATCAGAAGCCAGCAGGCTTGGTTCTCATCCCTATGAGGGTAGAGGGACACAGAGGATCCTGTGCATTTGGGGAAGCTTGAAGCCCCCATAACACCAGCTCTGGACCAACACGGGAAAGGAATAAAGTTCCATCTTGCTAGTCCAGTCCGATGCCCTCTGTGAGGGTCGGTTTTCTCATCTATAAATGAAAGACCATCCTCTTAGCCTTCCTGTGAAACCTGAAAAGCTAAGGTGTTCAATGCGCTTAGCAGTTTGTAGCATATTATAAACACTTCATATGTGTTATGTATTATTATTATTGTTATTATTGTTGTCATGAATAACACTAAATCAAAATATATACTGCAAAGTTATTAGAAATACAGAGAGAAATGCAGAGAGATAACATTAGTGGTAGAATATATCTGCATTTTTCTGATTACATACCATATATTATGTGCTCACCTAATATATCAAAGTCCCCGAAGTCTATTGATAAAATTGATTTAATAGTAATATATTAAACTCTGCAGAGATAATGCTTGTTGTTTTTATTTCTAGTGCCCACTGAATATTTACAATAATAATTCCATGTTGGATCTCCAGAATGTCTGAATAAATTCTTAGACAGGTTGTAATGCCTACACTCTCAGAGCGCAATGCAAACAGACTATCTATAAATGACACAATTTTTTACTTTATTTTTTATAGCGAAGTATAGTTGATTTACAAGGTTTCTTCACGTTCTGTTGCACAGCAAAGTGACCCAATCAATAATACAATTTTAAATGAGAGACTACTAGAAATTTAATAAACACATTTCTCTCTAGCCCAGTAAAAGATAAACCACAGCTCCAAACATAGACCATTTGAAAAATAATGAGATAACAACATAGGAAAACGTATGGGCTGCAGCCAAAGCTGTACTTATTATTACAGTAATAATCTGAGATTTTTTTTTCTTATTAAGCAGTACAAAAAGAAAAACAAATACCCTGACCATTAAACTCAACAAGTCAGCAAAAAAAAAAAAAAAAAAAAAGAAAGAAAAAAGAAAAAAAAAGAAAGCATTAGGAAAGTAGGAAGGAAGAATTAACAGAAATAACAAGCATAAATATGCAGTCAGCAGAATTGCTAAATAAATGAGACTGGGTTCTCTGAAATGGCAAATAAAATATTCAAAACCAAGAAATCTAATCAAGGAAAAATGAGACCAAAATAGGATTGAGAATAAAGACATAATCACAAATATGAAGAGGATTTATAGACGTTTAAGAGATTTTTATGAACCACTTTGCTAAATATGGAAACTGCATCAAATTCATGATGTTCAGGAAGAACACATTTAAAGCAACTCTAGAAAATACAAATAAATCAGAGACTCTTTGAAAAAAATAGAAAAGTATTGTCAAAGAACCAACTATATAATGATGATGGGATCAGAAGCTTTTACAGGCAAGGTTTATCGATCTTACAGGAAAATTTTCTAAAAGGAGAATACATGTCAGAAAAGAGGAAATACGATTTTCAAAAAATATATTTTTGCTTATAATATGATTACTTACCTGGAAAAACTAACTGAATCAACTAAGTCATTGAAATGAATGAGAACTGAATAAAGTGGCATATTACATAATAGATAAATAATCACTGTCTATGTGATCAGAAATAACCAGTTGATAAATGTGATAGAAAATGATCCCCATTTCTTAGAATATTCCCAAACATAAAATGTCCAGAAATTAATTTAACAGGAAATGTGCAAGATCTATAGGATGGGATAAACAATCCTGTAACACTTTAAGATAAAGAGTTCCCACTGCGGCTCAGAGGTAACAAACCCGACTGATATCCATAAGGATGCCCATTCAATCCCTGGCCTCGCTCAGTGGGTTACGTATCCAGTGTTGCCGTGAGCTGTGGTGAAGTTGGCACACGTGGCTCGGATCTGGATCCTGAAGTGCTGTGGTTGTGGTATGGGGTGGCAGCTGCAGCTCCAATTCCACCCCTTGCACTGGGAGCTTCCATATGCTGCACATGTGGCCTTAAAAACAAACAAACAAAAAAAGACAAAAAAAAAACCCTTTATGATAAAAGCAAACATGCATGACTAAGGGAGAGGGTGGGTGAGTCTTAATCTCAAGGGGAGAGATGCTGACACCAAAGCATTGGTGGGTCTCATGGAAATTAAAGCCTTGAAAATATGTCATTTGCAAATCTCCCAGAGACATTTTGTAAAACTGTTGGAGAAATCCCCTGCACTTCAAGCCTGAATATAAATGAAGGTATGAATGATGTGAATGAGGAGAAACTGGGAGAGGGCCAATGTGTATGAGAAAGACGCCTTGGCCTCTGGCAGAGACTCGTGAGTAGTTTAGCTGGTTGAGATGTGGGAACCCCAGAAGACCTGAGCAAAGAGAGCACCAGGGGTCCTTACTCGGTGGGGGTCACAGATGCCACTGAGATGCTGGTGAAATCTGGAGAGGAAGTGAGTTCTCCCCTTAAAGGGGGTGTCCACACAGAAGACATCCGCCTCTTGGTCCCCATAAGGACCCTGTTTAAGATTTCTGCACTGGCACCCTGAGCTCCCAGGTCTCGGACTCCAGAGTCAGCCTCTAGGTCACGAGAGCTTGATGCACGTGAGGATGCTGCTTCCTGGGTGGGGGATGAGGTGCTAAGCATCCCTTGCACGGCCACCAGTGAGTCCTCCAGGCTTACAAATTGAGAGGGAGGAAGGTGGCTTTTCCATTTGTCAAAGATCTCAGAAGACCGTCAGCCCAGCTGACTCCGCCCAGCCTGTCCCTACTAACTGACTTACTGGGTAATTTCTCCATTTTCGGCATAACTTTCTATGGCTCAGGTTCTTTGTGGTCCTACCTAGATGGGCTTGGGGAGTGTCAGTCTCCTCCTTCATCAACCTTCTTTCTGACCCCACCCACAAGACATGTGAAATAAAAATACTCAATACGATCTTGCACTTCCCATGAAAGCCCAGCTTCCAGAGACAGGTCTTTTCTCCACGTGCAGTCAGATTACTGTCCTAAGTGCCTATCGAGGAATTCTGGGGGCTGCCATGCTAGTTTCCATGTGCAAACAGAGGCTGCACTTCACCCCACCTTGGCCAGCTGGTGGCTCCTACTTCTCACAGTTGGTACAGTTCTCCTTCTGACCCTCCTAACATCAGCACACTTGGATCCATCAGTGCACAATTCTAACCCAAGCCAAAGCTCAGAGAGGGAAAAGACAAACTACTCGGATGTTTTCTAGTTCTTGTCAGTTAAGCCTGGAAGCCATGTATTTAATTTCATATACCAGCTCAAAGGCACAGCCAAGGTCTGAAGAGCCTGAGGGGGTTTATCAGAGCCTTCCTAATTTTGTGCAACCAGATCGTGGCTTCCATCTGCACAAGGTGGACCGTCAAGACGAATGAGTGAAGAGAAGGATGACATCGGAAGGCCCTGAATAGATCCAGTGGTCAGGGGACATTAATCTTGAGGTGCGCCATCCCCTTTCTCTGAGGACCTAACATCGTCACCCTTTCTGATCACCCCACTTCATTTGTCTGGTTAATCTTCCAGAATGTGAGCCTTGCGATTAACCCCGTAAGAAAGTTCTATGCTGGTAGGTCTTTGCAGCTCTGAGTTTTCAGGATGACACAGATCATTGAACTCTCTTCTCCACTCTGTTCATAGACATCACCCTTCCTTGGACCCATTTGACCCTTCACACTGTCTGGGGTCACCTCTCCCCCTTTGTCGTTTGACCTTAAACAGCCCAGTTCTATAAACACCCCAACCCAAATCAATGCCACGTATAAAGGGCATGACTGAGCAAGCATTCCCTGAGTACCCACTGTGTGACAGCTCCTGATGGTGGGATTGCAGATTGCAGACACTGTCAAAATGCGGTGTCTGCCCTTCCGGAGGTTATGCTCAGTTAAGGGAGAGGCTAATTCTTTGCCCGGGCAGACTGCGTTCTACTGATGAGGATGCTACTGAGAGAGCACCACAGGGGAGGGCTGGCTGCTGAGGCTTGGGAAGGAGGAAGGCACTGAACATCTCGGGTAGGGGATGAACACTTGTCAAGTTGGAAGAGCAAAGGTGTGTGCCAAAGAATGTCAGGGAACCAGGAATCGGATGCGACGAAAGCGTTCCAAGTGTGCAGGCAAGCGAATGCAGAAAGGCTGTTTCGGGATGTCGAGGTGAGTCTTTCCTCTCTCAGAACTGGATGAAGCATCAGGACAGCCGGGGGGCTACTTTGCCATCTAGCAATAGCCTCAAATGAAGTGCCTGATAATTGGTTGCTTATAGGACGCTTGAAGCCCTCGACCCCCTTAAGGATACACACAGGCTTCATAGGGAAGAGATGGGGCAAGACCTGTAAGGTGAATCTCTCTGGAAAAGCTTGGTGATACCTGTAATACCCCTCTCCCCACAGCACCTGGGGACGGGAGAGAAATCCTGCAGTAGGGTCCTTGGCTGTATGCCACAGCCACCACGCGGTGTCTGCCTCCACCTGGGAAAGCCAGAGGGCAGAGGTGAGGGTCGGTTGACGTGGGCAGAGTTGGGATAACCCGGCTACGCGGAGTCTGCAGAAGTACCTCCCGCGGGCCATGCAGTGAGGATGTCAGCCTGCAAGGTTCAGGCATCCATCCCTGGAGAGGAATGACCAGATACTCAGGGGTGACCAGGGTTGGGGGCGGTGGCGTCGATCACCTGCTTCACGGGAAGCACTTCAGAGAAGAATCTGCAAAAGCAGCCCTCAGAAGCCAGAGTTG
Source organism: Sus scrofa (assembly GCF_054392235.1). Taxonomy (NCBI): domain Eukaryota; kingdom Metazoa; phylum Chordata; class Mammalia; order Artiodactyla; family Suidae; genus Sus; species Sus scrofa. The sequence goes on from NC_139388.1 coordinate 45,561,213, forward strand.
GCTTGTACTCTCTGCCAGCTGGTTAAGAACTTCTCTTAGCCCTCAGCTCCCTCTCCCCTCCTCCACTGCCCAGGACCAAGAAACGTGGACTTGGAAGCAAGAAGGGAGATGAGTGTGAAGGTAGGCTCCCCTCCTCTGCCAGAGGCCTGGGGACAGGTGGGGGTGGTGAGTGGGAGAAGTCAGACTTGGTGGGAAAATTTGGAAACTGATTATCATGCGTGGCTGGCTTTTTTTTTTTTTTTTTTTTTGGCTTTTTAGGCCCACATCTGCAGCATATGGAAGTTCCCAGGCAAGGGGTCAAATCAGAGCTGCAGCTACTGGATCCCAAGCAATGCAGGATCGGAGCTGAGTCTGCAGCCTACACCACAGCTCACGGCAATGCCAGATCCCCAACCCATTGAGTGAGGTCAGTGATCGAACCTACATCTTCATGGGTACTAATGGGATTGGTGTCTGCTGCCCCAACAACAGGAACTCCTTCCATTGGATTTTTATGTTGTGCTTTTCTAATTTTCTAACTCATGGGGCTGGCTTTTTTTCTTTTTTTTTTTTTCCCCTTAGGCTGAGCCCAGAGAATGTGGAAGTTCCCAGGCCAGGGATCGAACCCACACCACAGAAGTGGCCTGAGCCACAGCAATGATAACACCTGCTCTTTAACCTGTGAGGCCACCAGGGAACTCCAGGGCTGCCTTCTTGAATTATCGAATTGAGATGTCTGTGAGTTAAGGCTATTGTAAGATGTTTTTCTGTTTGCCGGATTCATTTCCTAAATTTGCACAGGGGTGGGAAAGGAACAGCCCAGGGACCAGACTTAGAGGGACAGAAGGAAGCAATATACCAGGCCTTCTGCTTGTTCCTGGGCACTGGATAGAATACTTTACCCTTAACTGGGTGGGTCTCAAATGCAAGGGAGGGCTGTGAACCGTTTTCGGGGGGGCCTGCACTCAGTGTTTGCAAAACCAGGAGCTCCCTAATGTGCCAAAGACACCTTTCTTCCTACTTGTGCAAAACAGGATAAACTTCCACATCTTTGTGTGCATTTTAGTAAGAGTGGTAGAACCTTACAGAAAACGGAGAAGTCATTTTTCAGTGTGGTTATGCAGTTTTCTAAATTCTAATGACTGCATAATGGTTTACTTAACCAATTCCTGTTGGATGGACATTATGTTATTTCCAATTTTTCACCATTATAAATAATGTTATGATGAATATGCTTGTGCATAAATCTTTGTGGTTACCTCTGATTACATCCTAGGGTGAAAACAGCAGAAGTGGGATTACTGAATGAATGAAAACATTTAAGGCTCTTGATATAGAATGTCGGTTTCCCCAAAACCTTGGACCCATTCATAACCCCACGTGTCAGAAGCAGCATAATTCATCTTACCTCCATATTGCCAAACAATGGACAGGAAATATTTTAAAATCTTTTCTAATATGATAAAAGATTAATGGTATGTCAAGGTCTTCATTTGCATTCCTTTGAATCTAGTGAGAATAAATAATTTTCCATGTTGAGCAAATGTGTTTGCTCTTTTATGACTTTTCCTGTGTTACTTGTTTTTGTATTTTGGGGTCATCTTTTGTATATAGTTTCTGTGCAAACGTGCATAATAAAAACATTAAGTCCTTGTCTTATTTGGTACAAGTTTCATCTATAGTTAATCATTTACCTTTCAGTAGCAATTTTTGATACTTGCATGTTTTAAATATCATGTCGTTAATTGCATACCTCTTTTTCCTAAATAATTTATTCTACTAAGTGTCTACAAGAACAGAGGGAAAAAATGCCCATGTTACAATGTCAGGTAAAAATTATACTTATAGTGTGGTTAGAATTGTGGAATACACACACACGTACACACATCAGGTGAAAACCAAAATCCTAAAAGAAAAATCTGAAGTTTATTGAGATCTTAACAACAGTTGGGATTAAGAACTGGGTACACATATTTTTTTCTTTTCTGTTTTTCTATATAAATCCTTTTTTTGTGAAATAAAAAACTTGAATACTATACATGAACCTTATTCCACAAATTCCGATGTGCAAGAAATGTCATATTGTTTTCATTAAATCCAAATATATCTGACCTGATCCTCCATCTTGCAGGGCTATTGGGAGATTTTATCTTCATTATTTTGTCTCGTAGGCCCCTTCGGACCCACTAAAATCCTGAAGGCTTACGAACAGCCATAAAATCGGGAGCTTCCAGTCTTGAGCTGAACGTGGTCTAAGGCCATCAGATCCTTACCCAAGCTCCTAATCCCTGAGGAAGAATATCTTCAAATCCTGACCATCTTGGGCACAAGGTCTTTCCCAAGATGCAGAGCCCGGGACATAAGTTCAGGCTGTGTGCGCCGTGCAGGAATTCTGTTGCACACTATGAGTCCCAGTGATCCTCCTTCCACGATCCAGAAGCCCAACCACCACCCTCTGGCAACCTCCCACTGTCTCCTGCCCCGGCCCTCCCCACCCACCTCTTCAGAACGCGCGCATCTCTTCGCTTTCCCAAGATGCTCAGGCCTTTGGAAAGCAAAAGTCAGGAAGGGAGCTTGCCTTTAGGAAAAGTCCTGTACGTCTCAAGCAGCAATTGAAGTGCCCCTCGTCAGGGTCCACGGCGTCCACGCAGCTGCCTCCTGTTCTCTCCCCTGCCACAGTCCTCTCTGTGACTGATGCTGCCGTCCTGCTCCCTAATGTCTCCAGACGTTGCATGCTCTCTCACCTCCAGGCGTTCAGGAATACTGCCCCTGCCTGGAAGACTCCTCTTCCACCGACTCCTCTTTGCTTGGGCATCTCTCCCCCCATTCAAGCCTCAGTTCAAGAAGAGTCATCTCCCCTGGGAAGCTTCCTCTTCCCTTCCATCCTGTGATCCCTCATTCCCCTTGCGCTCTGCACCTGGCCGTCTGGAGCATCCATGGCAGGGAGCTTAGGCAACCTGCACGCTCATTTCTGTTCCTCTCCAAACTGGAAGGCTGCCGAGGCAGGCATTGTATCTGGCATGCAAAAGGCACTCAATAAGTGAACAAATGAATAGGACCATGGGTGTGCCTGCCACTTCTCACACCAGCAAATGTGCCCTGGGTGATGTTGGAAGTGGTGGAGTTTTCCTTTGTATTCTCTCTGTAGTTCAACTCCAGTGCTACCTGCTCAGGGGGCACTGGCTTCCCCAGCTGGTTGGTGGGCTTTTTTGTTTATTTGTTTGTTTTTATTTTTTAAGGCCACACCCATGACATATAGACATTGCCTGGCTAGGGGTCGAATTGGAGCTATCGTTGCCAGCCTACACCACAGCCACAGCCACGCTGGATCCTTAATCCACTGGTCAAGGCCAGGAATTGAACCTGCATCCTCATGGATACTAGTTAGGTTCATAACCTGCTGAGCCGCAATAGGAACTCCCTGAGCATGTCTCATTTGTCCTTAACTCCTTAGTGTACAGCCCTGTGCATGCCTGCTACACCACACACACACAGTGTTCTTTTTGCATTTTTTTAGTTCTTAAGTCTTTCTTTAAGTTGTCTACTCTTTCCAAATAGACCAAAGTTTAATCAAAGTATTTGTGATATAGACATAGACAAATATAGACACGGGTTAGCCACATTGCTATGAGATTCATTTGAAGACTAACATAAGAAGACTAAAGTAAAAACAGCTATGTAGTTTTTAGGGACAAGTTAGGAGGAAGAACTTGCAGTAACAGATATTAAATGCGTTATAGAGCCACAGTACTTAAAACAATGTGGTATTGACAAAAAGAACATACGGATCAATGGATGAGAATTGATAGCTCAGACACTTTCCCTAGTGTATGTGAGCATTTAATTTATGACAGAACAAGCAACTTGCCAAAAGGAAAAGATGGACTAGTCAATAAATGACTTTGGAAATTATTGGTTATTAGGAAAAACATTCAAGTCACATCCATACATCCCATTCTATAGCAAAAGCTATTTTAGATTAACTAGTTAGATTTCAAAAACTAGTTAAAATAAGAGTTCCCATGGGGGTGCAGTGGTAATGAACCCAACTAGTATCCATGGGGATGTAGGTTTGATCCCTGGCCTTGCTCAGTGGGTTAAGGATCCAGCATTACCATGAGCTGTGGTGTAAGTCACAGATGTGGCTCAGATCTGGCAGTGCTGTGGATGTGGAGTAAGCTGGTGGCTGCAGCTCCAATTAGACCCCTAGACTGGGAACGTCCATATGCCATGGGTGTGGCCCTAAAAAGACAAAAAAAATTAGCTGAAAATATAAGAGCAATTACATTGGAAAGGCACTTTCAAAACCTAAAATTAGTGTACGAAATGAAAAGAGGAAAGAATGATAAAACTTTGTAAATATTATTGGCATTTTATATAAAAATGTATCACCATCATAAAGAAAAAAAGATTTTAAAAAGCCCTATAGATAAGGAATTAATCTCCTTCATGTTTTAAAAATTACTTAAAAATCAATAAAAGAAAAAAAAAAACTAGTTACCTACCAGGAACCAAAATTAATTAGTGATTCTTTTGGGTTGTGAGGATACTAGCAAACTTTACTTTTTATGCTTTTCTGTATTTTCTTATATTGTGCAGGAAGAATGTGTTACTTTTATAAGCAGATTACAGGCCAACAAAACTTTAAAGCACGTATTTACTCCAACAGGGTAAGGTAGGAAAAGGGGTGCAAAGACCATAAGAGTTACAAATATTAACCCAAATGGGTAAGAAACATATAAAAATGATTGCACTCAGAACTAATTTAAGTACTAACGATGCCATAGCAATTTTAATTTATAAAAATGGCAGAGCTTTAGAGTTCCCATTGTGGCTCAGACGTAACAAACCTGACTAGCAACCATGAGGACAAGGGTTCGATCCCTGACCTTGCTCAGTGGGTTAAGGATCCAGCATTGCCATGAGCTGTGGTGTAGGCTGCAGATGCAGCTCGAATCTGGCGTTGCTGTGGCTGTGGTATGGGCGGGCAGCTGCAGCTGTGATTTGACCCCTAGCCCAGCACTTCCATATGCCATGGTGTAGCCCTAAAAAGCAAAAAAAAAAAAAAAAGGGCAGTTTTATAAAAGTATGTAAGATTCTATGTGGTGGCTATATGGAGAAATTGTATTTTCATGTACATACTGGTCATCACGTGAGTTAGTAAAACCCTCTGGAAGGCAATTTGCCAATATATATCAACTAAAGGGAGTTCCTGTTGTGGCTCAGAGGTCACGAGCCTGACTGGTGTCCACGAGGATGTGGGTTTGATCCCTGGCCTCGCTCAGTTAAGGGGTTAAGGATCTGGCATTGCCATGAGCTGTGGTGTAGGCTGCAGATGTGGCTCGGATCCCACGTTGTTGTGGCCGTGGCATAGGCTGGCAGCTGTAGCTCTGATTCGACCCCTAGCCTGGGAACTTCCATATGCCACAGGTGCAGCCCTAAAAAGCCAAAAAAAAAAAAAGAAAAAAAAAAGAAAAAAAAGAAACTTAAATATGGACTTACTCCTTTACCTAGCCCCACATCTAGGACGTACTGCTTAGAGAGTGAATCAGGCAGGTCCACAATGACTTAGGGATAAGATGGGATATAAAGCTATAGGCTGGGATGTTGTCACCCTTCCTTCCATCAATGGAGAGCTTCTCTCTCCTTCTGGAACTAGTTGATTTCTTTACTTCACATGAAAACCTACCTGGACTCTGGCGCCAGGAATGTCTTGACCTTTTAGCTTCCTCTTGGTGAGGACCTTAGACAAATTTCTGGGCCAAGCCACACCTCTTGAGCCTGATTACACTTGTCCCTGGCATGGCCTGCCATCCACAGCTCCCTCCTTGAATGCAGCTGGGCTGAGTCTCTTACCATGTGGGCAAGGGTTTAGGAAGGCATTTGAGGACCTGGAGGAAATCCTAAGCCTGTGATTGACATTACGTGCACATGAACAGCTCACTTCTTCCTAAACCAGCACATAGGACCATCTGCTAGGTGCCAGGCCCTGTGCCAAGGTCTGTGGCTGAAGACGAAGCCCCTGGGATGGCTCTCGCATCTTGGTTAACTCTAACCAATGATGCTAACCTGCTTACTCACCATCCACTGCCGTCTACCATGAAGTGCATCCAAAACAATAGATGTCAACCTGGGCCACATCCTGTGAAGTTCTGCAAACCCACAAATTATTTCTTTAGGGTCTCCCAGTTATGCTGTGAGCCCTGCAGCCTGAAATATTTTTGTCTCCCCCTTTGCCCTGGCAAAGAGCCACGAAACACCCTGGAAAGCCCTGGTGAACACAGGGCAGACCTGCCATAGTCACACTCCTGGATATTGACAGTGGCTGTCCTCGCACAGCTCTGACCAGCTGTAAGGATGACATCCAAGAGTCATTCTAGAAAAGGCTCTCTTGATCAAATTTTCCCCATGATCATATCTAATCCATCACCAAGTCTGGAAAATTTTTATCTGCCGCCTTCTCGCCAGACCATTTCGGATACTGTGTACAATTCTTGGACGTCTTCCCTTGACTCTTAAGATAAAGACCCACTTTTCACAAAGGCAGGAATGTACAGATCCTTGCCTACCTTCATACCTGCACCACTGCCCTCTAGCTTCCAGCCAGACATCCATGCATCACATACTCTGACCCCAGGGCCTTTGCACAGTATGCTTCTCTTGCTCCATCCTCCTTGCCTTTTCTCCTTTTCTTACATACTAGTTTTTGTTTCCTACTAATTTTTTTTTTTCTTTTTAGAGCTGCTCTGGTGGCATAGGGAAGTTCCCACGCTAGGGTCAAATCAGAGCTGTAGCTTCCAGCCTACACCACAGCCACAGCCATGCCAGATCTAAGCTGCATCTGCAGCCTATGCCACAGCTTGCAGGAATACCAGATCCTTAACCCAGTGAGCCAGGCCAGAGATAGAACCTCATCCTCACAGAGACTATGGCAGGTTCTTAACCCACTGAGCCACAGTGGGAACTCCTCTTTCCTATTAATCATATAGGTGGCCTCTGAAACAGCATTTCCTTCCAGAAGTCATCCATGGTTAGACAAACTTTCCTTACTTTGTTTCTGTTATAATTAAGTGCTTCCCAATGTGTATGATTTCCTGATTCTAGGCTCATATTATGAGATATTTGACTTTAGCCTTTCATGAAGTTCCTTTCCCCTTTGAGAGGTAAGCTCCATGAGACCAGGTTCCTATTGAGTGAACAGACAAGTGAACAGAAAGGGGCTTGACCATCCCCTCTTGGGGACCGGCTCTGGAGCCTGGAAGAGCCAACTGATGGCCAAACTGAAATGACAACCAAGGGCCTGGTGGGAGTTCCCACTGTGGCTCAGTGGTAATGAACCTGACTCGTATCCATGAGGATGCAGGTTCCATCGATCCCTGGCCTCGCTCAGTGGGTTAAGGATGCAGTGTTGCCATGAGCTGTGGTGTAGGTTGCAGACTTGGTTCGGATCCCTCGTTGCTGTGGCTGTGGTGTAGACCGTCAGCTGCAGCTCCCATTCCACCCCTAGCCTGGGAACCTCCATATGCTGCAGGTGCAGCCCTGGAGAAAAAAAAAAAAAAAGAAAGAAAGAAAGAAAACCAAGGGCTTGTTCTTACCTATGAATGTGAGGTCTGAACAGATCCCCTGGGCAGAGAACACTGTGGCATGCCTCTGGAAAAGGTGTTTGGTTTTTGTCGTTTTTTGGCTTTTTTTTTTTTTTTTGGTCTTTTTTTATCTTTTCTAGGGCCACACCTGAGGCATATGGAGGTTCCCAGGCTAGGGGTCGAATCTGAGCTATAGCCACCAGCCTCCACCACAGCCACAGCAATGCAGGATCCGAGCCGCGTCTGCAACCTACACCACAGCCCCTGGCAACGCCGGATCCTTAACCCACAGAGCAAGGCCAGGGATCAAACCCGCAACCTCATGGTTCCTAGTCCGATTCGTTAACCCCTGGACCACGACAGGAACTCCTGGAAAAGGTTTTGAGGAAGAAGCAAAACTTGGGAAAATGCCCATGCCTGTGGGCTAGGAGAGGTCTTTCTGTCCATGGCTTCTGTTTCCTGCTTCTCTTTTCTGCGCTTTCCCTTCTCTCGTTAGCACTCTGGACGCTAAACGTTATAATGAACCTCGTGGCCCTGGCTGCTCTCATCTTTAACCAGAAACATAATCGCCTCATTAACCTTTGGGGGGGAGGTTTGGCTTTGCCCCTCCAAAGGTTGGAGGCCAAAATTTCTGGGCGTGCCCGTGGCCTCAGCTCAGTTGTTTGGCCAGAATTAATGGGAGATCAGCATGTGGGGGCAGAGCTCGCATTCGCTGGGTGGTTGGTGGAACAGGCGTTATTGATTTCCTTGCAAAACGCTCTAGCTCCTTTGCCTCGGGGGCTGTTATTTAAACATGTATGCGTTTGGTCCTTTTGACCAGTGGGGAAGGCTAGGGGCTGGGGAATTCAGACGTCTGGATTGCAAAGGGGAAGAGTGATTCCTTGTGATCTTCCTTCCAGTAATGCTCACCTTATGGGGACCCAAAATAAAAGGGCAAATTGAGTGGGTAGTGCCATTGGCCATTACTTTGGTGGCTGGAAGTGGGAGCTATTTTTGCAGCATCACAGCCAACAAAGCTGGATCTCTAGCCCCTCAGTCTGAGCAGAGGATCCGTTGGCCAAAACCTCTTAGGTGAGTGGGTTGGTCTAAGACCAGCACAATTTCCTGGATGATGTGAGTTTTCAGAGTCCTTGGAAGGGAGCGGGATCAGTCCAGTTGGAACCACAACCATGGAGCGTCTGGCTCTCTTTGGAATGATTTGCATAGATGATATGACTTAATCCTCACACCAAGCCTTCAAGACAGACATGATGAGTCCACTGAGACTCAGAGAAATAAAGCAACCCCACCCCACCCCGAGTCAGCAGGATACCTCGGACGCAAACAGTGCTACTTACCTAATGGAGGGGCCGTGCTCAACTCCTGCTGTGACCACATGCTGTAACTCTGCCACTGGCATCCTTGTGAAATTCATGGAAGCCACAGACAAGCCACAGGTAGGCTTCCCCAATTATACAGAAGACATAAAAGAATCTCCAAGATAATGGGGTTTTCTGGGGCTCCTTCTACCATCCAGCAGGCGACCTTTAGAAAATACTGGGTGTATTTGTTTTTCTCTTTCTGACTTACTTCACTCGGTATGAAAATCTCTAGTCGCATCCATGTTGCTGCAAATAGCATTATTTCGTTCTTTTTTTATGGCTGAGTAGTATTCCATTGTGTCTATGTAGCATATCTTCTTAATCCATTCTTCTTGTCCATGGCCATATGATATCACTTATATGTGGAATCTAAAATAGAGCACAAATGAATCAATCTACACAACAGAAACAGACTCACAGACACAGAGAACAGACTTATGGTTGCCAAGCAGGGGTAGGGGAGGGAGCGGGATAGACTGGGAGTTTGGGTTGGTAGATGCAAATTATTACATTTAGAATGGATAAGCAATGAGGTCCTACTGTACAGCATAGGAGACTATATCCAGTCTCTTGGGATAGACCATGATGGAAGAAAATATAAGAAAGGGAATATATATATATATATTTATACACATATACATATACATACATATATATATATATGCCTGGGTTACTTTGCTGTACAACAGAAATTGAGAGGGGCCGTGCTCAACTCAGTAAATCAGCAATACTTTAATAAATATAGAGAAATAAAAATAAAAGTTGTCAAAGAAAAAAAAGGAAATACTGAGTGTCACGAGAAAGCATTTTTAATTGGCAAAGGTCAAACATGGACATCTAGATTACATCATAGGCTTTATCAATCCTCCCAACTTCTCTTCCAAGCCCTTCTTTCTGTTGCGCCCTTCTTTCTGTTGCTCAGGCCAAGAGAATCCTATATTGGCCATGTTGCCTCCACATGGTGCAAACAGCCAGGAGTTCATTCATTCCTCAAGCATTCTCTGAACACTTCCCATCAAGACCCAGGGGCATCAGTCAGCCGTTTTGTTGTCATGTTTCTCCTTGGGTGTAGCCCGCTTGTTCAGAGCACATGCAAGTGGCTGGATGCTGTGTGAACCAGGCACTCTGGAGCCCAGAGGACCACCCTGGCCTGGCCTGGCTGAACATGCAGTTTTGCTCACAGGACTCTGGGCGAATGGAAGTCCTCAGGCCCGCACCCAGGTTCCAATCATTCCTTGTGAGACACAGCTTCCCGATGTCACTGCAGGCGGGCCTCTGGTTCTCAGGGCACAGTGGAGAGCCGGGCACACTTTTGGCCAATGCGACCCTTTCCAGGGGGGCAGAGCTCATGCCTGTGGTCTGCAGAGCTGCCGTGCCTCCCAGGATGCCTGTGGGTGTCCCCGTGTCCTGTGTGGGAGACCCATACTTGTCACTGTCAGATATCTGATAGTTCAGTGCAAAACACTTAACATTTTAGTTTTTTGATCTTTCCCTTTGTGTCTTAGAGACAAAGGGTTGAGTCAATCACAGTCCTCCATCTGCTCAGGGCACTTCATCCTGCTGGTCAATGCTCGACCTTCTCTCTTTTTATTTTGGTGTTTTTGCCCAATATTTTATACTGCAAGCTCAAAAGACATTTACAGCCAACCACCTAGATTTTCCCTTAATACGTTACTATAGTTTTTTTTTTTTTAATCGTCTACCTATCCACCCATCCATCCAAACCTCTATCTACCCTTCCATCCACTTTTGGGGTGCATTGCAACGTAAATTGCAGGCTTCAGGACACTTGCCTGTAAATACTTCAATATTTACATCAATATTTGTTCTCAGTTCTTTTTCTCTATTGTTGTAAAAATGTGCATGCTATGAAATGTATAAATAATAAATGCATTCATCTTGGAGTTGAGAAAAATGTATACGCCAGTATATCCCTAACCCCTATCAAGTTATGGAACGTTATCGTCCCCCAGAAATCGCCTTAATACCCCTTTTCAATTCATCCTCTATACCACTCCTTCGAGGCAGCCCACTGTTCTATTTTCCAGCAAAAATTACTTATCCCTGCTCCGAACCGTCATATCAGTGTACTCATAGAATGCACATTCTTTTGTGTTTCTTTCACTCAGCATACCACTTTAAAGCTTCATCTCAGTTGTTCATATTCCTTTTTATTTCAGAGGAGACTTCCATTATAGGAATGTAACTCAATTTGTTTATCCATCCTTTTCGGCCATGGCTACCTTTTGAATCGAGCTTCTATGAAGAAGTCTTGATATGAACCTATATTTTCATTTTTCCTTAAGAAATACCTAGGAGGGGAATGGGGTGGAGGGAAGCGGGGGAGGATAGGGACAGGTCATAGCCTCGCTGGATGTTTAGCCTTAGAAGAAAACGCCCCAACTTTTTCCAAAATGGATATAGCATTTTCCCTCCACATCAAAAATGCGTGAACGTTCTGATTGCCCCACAGCCTTGCCAATATTCCGTGGTGTAAGATTTAGTCTTGGGCATTCTGGCAGGCAATCAGTGCTATCCCATGGCAGCTTTTGGTTTGTTTGTTTGTCTTGCTGTACCCAAGGCATGCAGAAGTTCCCAGGCCGGGGATCAAACCTGCACCCTGGAAGTGAGAACCCCCAGATGCTTAACCCCTGCGCCATCAGGGAACTTGCTCACTGCAGTTTTAACATGTGTTTCTCTAAAAACGAATGATGGGGAGCATTAGTTCATGTGTTTATTGACCATCATTTTTATTCTTTTGGGAAGCATCTGTTTAAACACTCTGTCCATGTTAATTGGGCTATTTGTCTTTCTATTATTGAATTGTGAGAATTCTCCACACTAATCTTTTGTGAGATATGTGTTTTAAACCTATATTTTTCAGTCTGCGGCTTGCCTTTATTTTCTTGGTTTCTTTGGCTAAGCATGACTGTATCATTTTGATGACTGTAAATCATCACAGTTTCCTTTAATGGTTATTGTTTTGGGTGCTCTATCAAAGAAACTTCTGCCTGCCCTCTGTTCACAAACATGTTCTATGTTTCCCATTAAAAGCTTTGTGATTTTTGTTTGAATGTTTAAATCTATGATCCACTTTGATTTTGGGGGGGGAGGGTGCCGTTCCTGAGACATGCAGAAATTCCCAGGCCTGGAACTGCACTGGAGCCACTACAGCAACCTGAGCCACAGCGGTGACCATGCCAGATCCTTAACCCACTGTGCACCAGGGAATTCCGCTTTGAATTATTTCTATGTTTGGCATGAGGTAGGAATTGAGGGTCATTTTTTTTTTTTTCCATTTGAAACTCCAGTTATTCAAGCACCATTTGTTGAGAAGACATCTCTTTCCCCATTATCGTGTTTTTGCCCCTGTGTCAAAAGACAAATGGCTGTGCACGTGTGAATCCATCTCTGGATTTGTTCTCTCTCTCTCTCTCTTTTTTTTTTTTGTCTTTTTGCCATTTCTTGGGCCACTCCTGTGGCATATGGAGGTTCCCAGGCTAGGGGTCCAATCGGAACTGCAACCGCCGGCCTCCACCAGAGCCACAGCAACTCCAGATCTGAGCCACATCTGTGACCTACACCACAGCTCATGGCCACGCCGGATCCTTAACCCACTGAGCAAGGCCAGGGATCAAACCCGCAACCTCATGGTTCCTAGTCGGATTCGTTAACCACTGAGCCACAACGGGAACTCCCATGCTCTCTTTTTTTTAAAAAAGAATTTATTCCCTTTTATTCCTATCCTCTGCACCCATTTCCTTCCCCCAAACATGAGATGCCATCGTAATGGGTTCAAAGTTCACATCTCATTTGCAAAATAGGCGGTTTTATTTTGCATAAAAGTATTTTTCAATTTATGCAAAGAGTAGTGAGCTCTCTCTGAATTGTGTTTACCTTTTTAAAATAAGATATAACATGTAAATGTATATGACATACGTACTTTTAATGAACCGCCAACCTTATTGTGAGCGCATCTAATCCCCAGCTTCAGTGTAACAATCTATTTCCTCTATTACGGGGTCGCACCTCTCTGCTCTCTCCGTGATGGACATCCGCTCCCATCCCACTTTCTACCACCCAAATCCCTGCTGCAGGAACATGCCCACGCAGCTCCTACAGACCCGGATGAGAATTCCCTTGGGGTCACGGAGATGGGATTTTCTAAAAATGACCACCAGGAGACATGGCACCCACACACTCTTCTGCAGTGTGATGTTGTCCATGCTCCTATTGAGAGGGTGGACCTTCCATCCTGGATGGACCTTTGCAACGTCCTGAAGCCCTGGCATAGAGTGGAAATGAAACTACGAGCCAGCTGAGGCGAGGCCAGCCACGTGCTATGCCTTTCTTCCTTGATCTTGGGGGCAGTGGCTCCTGGGAACAAATGATCCTGCTGAACGAGAACCCAGGAGTCGCGTGAAGAGGCCACATGGAGGAATCCCACCCAACAGCCTCAGCTAGGATTCTAGGCAGGAACAAGGGCCAGGCAAGGGACTGTTTCTGATGGCTCCAGCCCCCAGCCATCAAGGCACTGCCAGCCTTTCGGCCACCCCAGCTGATGCTGCAAAAATGAGAGATGAGATTTCTCCACCAAGATCTGCCCCAAATTAAAGCTCAATGAGCAACATAATGACTGTGATTTTAGGCTGCTAAGATACACAATGGCTTGTTAGGCAGTAAAAGTTAGTTGGAACATATGGACTCAGTTTATGCATCTTGATTAAACCTTACAGATCACCCCCACAGGCTGTGGGAACCCCCTCTCGTGTCACTGCCCAAGACCCCTCTGGCCTCCCATTCCTGCTGCCACTTGACAGGGCCTCTTACTAATTTTTGCCTCCTAGTTGCCAAGTAAGAGAGAATTAATTTAAATTGTAGTACTCTGATTACTAATAACTTTCTTTGAACGTTTCTTCATAGGCTGACTAGATGTCACTGGCTCTGTTCTTCAGGGGCCCAATGGAAGAGGGATGGGGGCCGCAAAAGGACTTCCATTGAGTTGGGTGATGACCCGGCTTCCTAAGAGAGGACGTGGCTGCTGAGTGCATCAAGGAGACTCAACCTGAGAGCCAGGGTGTCTGGGGACAGCCCTATATTTAAGCCCAGCTCCACGCCTTGGGTAAGTAACATCTCCCCTTTAGGTCTCAATTTCCTTGCTCATAACATGAACTCAATGAGGATTGCGGATGACCTGACAAATGAATCATAAAGGTTAAAATAGCTCATAGACAGAAACTGGGGCGTACGGTGGTCCTAAAACTATAAGGAGCCAGTTCCTCTGGGGAAAGATCTTGGATGTGTCAGGATTCCAAGCTCAGCTCAAGTCCTAAAAGTCTGTGTGGCCTTGAGAAAACACCTTCCCCTCTCTGGTCCTTCTGCTGCTCTCTAAGGACCCTTCTAGCTTAGGGATAATGTTGAACTTGATAGGGCTAGAGGGGGGTCCCAGGAAAAGGGCAGGTGCTTGTGTGTGTGTGTGTGTGTGTGTGTGTGTGTGCATGTGTTGTATGTATATGCGTGTGAATGTGTGCACACACATGGGTGTACGTGAACATGCCTGGGCATTTCAGCATCCATAAGTGTGTGCAATGTGAGTGTGTGTGTATGTTTCTGAACACGTACATGTGTGTGTGTGTGAAGGGGGTGCCACGTGGTGGATGAAATCCTGTTCCTGAGAATTAATATACTTATGTCTTTCCCCTGAATTTCCCTGATTATGCTCAAAGCCCTTCCCCCTTCCCCCACCCCCACCCTCATCCTGGGCCATTAGAAACCCCTCCTTCACTGCTCTGGGGGTTGGACGACCGTGCAGAAGGCACTTACCAGGCACCAGTGCAATGCAACGGGCCAGGGCAGGACAAAAAGATCAGGCTACATGCTTGCATTCTTGTATTTTCAAGCCCTGAAGACCCTGCAAAGAATCCGAGGTTAGTCCTGGGGGAGGAGGAGAAGGATCCAGGAGAATGGGAGCAAACAGAGCCCAGAGCAGAGGTGCCCGAGCTTGGGGCACCGTGGGGCCTCTTGTTACCCTCCAGTGAGCACTGTCCTGGTGGCAACCTGCCAATCTCCTGCCGCACACCCAGCCTCGGAGGTCACCCAGGGGGTGTTTGGGCTCTGTGTATGTGTGTGTGTGTGTGTGTGTGTGTGCGCGTTCATGACATGTGGGGCTGGGCACAGCTGTCTTTGCTGCCCAGGAAAGAGTAAGGATGCATGCCAAACCCCCCTCAACCCCCATCTAGCTGAGTCCAGGCTCTAATGGACGTGAGACCATCACTGCCCTCTCCTCCAGCCCCCCCAGGGTTCTGCCACTGGCCTGTCCCTGCTGCCACACACCTCGCAGAGCCACCTGGGCCTGGCAGTTTGTCACCACTAAAAGCCTCATATCCTGGCTCCCCCTGCACTATTAATCTTGGAAAAACGCATTGTCAAACCTAATGAAAAAGGGGAAGCCACCAAGGAGAAGGTGTCCACACCTCCGGCTGACAGTTGTCAGGCGGGCCGCCGCGGCGGCGTCCTGCTGGGGACAACGCTGGAGGAGCAGAAGCAATGGGAAGTGCCCTGGGGAGGCGGCGGGGGGGATGCGGGACCCAGGGTGAGTCCACACCTGCTGAGAGCAGGTGGCCCTGTTGTGTGGCAGAAAAGGAGGATGGAGGGCAGGAGCCTGGGGACCTGGAAGGGACGCTTCCAGGAACGTGGAGTGGCAGGACACTCCCAAGGAGAAGCGCCTCCCAACCAGGCCTTTCCACTGTGGCTGAAATCATCTGGAAAAGGAAGCCTCTGGCAGCTGGCAGTTGAGTTCCTAAGCCCGCTCTTCCCTCTGGACCCTCTGGTCCCTCTGGGATCTTTCGGAGGGTTTAAGACTGAGCACTGATCAGGGACCACATGCTGGCAGGCCTCGGGCCTAACCAAGTCTGAAGCTTTCACTTGGTCTGTAGAAGGTTTAATTTTCGTTCGTTCTTTCTTTTTTTGGAATTCATTATAAAGTTTGAAATTGCAATATTCCAGGTAAAGAATCAGATTTGCAATTTCTCTTGAACAGTTTAAGAAATCTGGCCAGAGTACCCATCCTGGCTCAGTAACTATGAGGATGCGGGTTCAATCCCTGGCCTCCTGCAGTGGGTTAAGGATCTGGCGTTGCTGTGAGCTGTGGTGTAAGTTGCAGACATGGCTCAGATCCCGCATTGCTGTGGCTGTGGTGTAGGCTGGCAGCTGTAGTTCTGATTTAGCCCCTAGTGTGGGAACTTCCATAGGCTGTGGTGTGCCCCTAAAAAGAGAAAGAAAGAAAGAGAGAGAGAGAGAGAAAGAAAGGGAGAACTCTGCCATGTAGGGTAGATTGTCACCTGGTGGCCATCGGCCCCAGCTGCAAGGTTCTGGCTGAAGAACCCGGCACCCCTCACCACCCAACCACCAGCTGCACTGGCCACACTGGTTGCCCTCCCTGGTGTTACCCTGATGGCCAATGGAAATATCTTCACTGCCCTGCAGTCTCTTACTTCTCTCTGTTCCTTCTCCTGCATTATGTGGATGCCTTGAGGGCAAACTGGGCTTTTGTTACCGTGAAAATCTAATGGAATATCTTTCAAACTTCCCCTCCCAGCTCTTTCTCCTGTTCTATCTCACCCCAGGGCGAGTTTGCTTTTCTTCAGCAGCTTAGCTGTCCACAGGCCTCTCAAAAGATTCCTTGGGAGTCCAAAGATTGCAAGTTAACCTCCAGCCCCATCATCCCCCTTGTGCAATGCCCGGATGGGAGACGAAGAGCCTGCAGTGCGCCCCATAGTCAGTTGGTTGATCCTTTGGCCAGTGGGTCCCGAATGTCCCACACAACTCATGTGCTGAGATGTGGCCCCTGAGGAGAAAGGGAGGACCTACGGCCATGAACAAGGCACCCCCAAGGCTTTGTGAGAGGGGTCAAGCCCAGAGACATATGGAGGAAGCTGGGGTCAATCTGGAAGCCATCCTGTAGGAGGAAGAGCTTGTGGCACAGTGGAAAGAACATGGGTGTGGTGGATGTGATCTTTCAGGTGACAGCTATTTGGCCTTGGGCCTGCCACTTAGCCTCTCTAGACCTCCGCTTCCTCAGTGGAAACGAAACTGATGATAGGAACTAGACTCTTCCCAACCGGTAGCCAGCTCCGCCTGCTAGAACTCTCAGCTGTTCTTTCTTCCCTTTAGAGTCAAGACTTGCTGGAATGAGTCCTCCCCAGGACTCCTTAGCTGGTCTTCTCAGCTCTGCATGCAGTTTTCAGCCTTCAGGACTCAATACAAGCCCCATCGCAAGGGATCAAGCAATGCTTTTTGTTTGGCTAAACATGGGGAAGCCATTGTGGGAATTAGTGTGGAGGCCAAGGCTATTTCTAAGTAGGTGAACTGGAGGAATGAATCAACAAGTTGTTAGCTGCCAGTTGAAAAGCAAAATATTGAGTCCAAGTAGCTTGATAATATTCCTTCTCCTTCTCTATGCGCCAAAGCCCTTGTCCTACATTTGGGAGGAAGGCTTGTCGTACTTGGGGGATTAAGAACTAGAGGGGGTTTTTGTAGCCATAAATCAAGCGAAAACGTAGCCTAGACCAAGGAAAGCTGGGCAGCAGAAAGTGAGCGAAGGGTCAAAGTGGTCCCCAAGCTCCAAGCTCTTTGCACCTATTAATGGAGGTGGGGGGCTGCTCAAACGGAAGAAGCTGTGACAATGATGAGAACCAGAACAGCTGCATCCTAAGTTTAAAAGCGTGTTTATCTTGTAAGAGTGAATGTCAGCTTCCTGGCAAGTCTCACCTCCTTCTTGGCATCGGGGAGGGTGGTCTCCACCGCCTCCAGTCCTGTGCCATCCCCCATCACCCGGGAGGTGTAGTGTGAAGAGCATCCCCTAGACCATGGGGCCAGGGTGGGCTTTCTGTCTTTGGAGCCTCTTTGGGTCTCCCCTATGGCTGGAAGCGCCCCTTTATCCCCACAGGAATGAGAGAGAAGACGCTGTTTAGTCCCTGGCTAGATTCTGGGGCAGCATCAACCAGACAGCACCCCCTGAAGGTCTGAGCAGTCCTTGGCTGCAGGCACATGCATTTTCACATCCAGAGGCGAACGCACTCGTGTCATTTCCCCAGCTTCTCCGAGGCTGCCCTTTCCACGGGCACAGAGGAATTTCCCATTTCAGTGACCTTCTCCGCCCATATTTCATGATGCATAGGCTGTTTTTTTCTCCTTATAGTTTTGAGTTGTGGTCACCTCTCCACCCCCCAACATCCACCTCACCTCCACTCCAAGCTCTTTGCACCTGCTAATTGAGTTGGGGGACTGATGAGACGGACGAAGCTGTGACAACGATGAATCACGTTCTTCTCATGCCCCTGAGCCCCCAGGTCTGTGAGGCTTCTATTGGATGAATTTCCCCCAAGAGCCAGAAGCACCAACGCCTCACTTCCCTCTCGTAAGGAATTTCTGCAAAGAGCCTGGGGATCTGATGGTTTGGGGCTGATCCATGCTTGAAGCCATGTCATATCCTATCCACGTATAGATGCCCCCCACCCCCGCCCCAGGTGCCTGGACAAAGCTGGTATGGAAACAGGGTTCAAGGCCTGCCTGCAAAAAGGATACATGAGTTGCAGAGATAGCTCTAGGCCCATGCTACGTGTGTGTGTGTGTGTGTGTGTGTGTGTGTGTGGATTGGCTGTTTGCACGGAGGGAAGTGTAACCCACAATGCACTTTGGCACCCTTGAGTTACCACCCTAGGCTCATCTGGGCTGTGATCTACCCACGTGAGTGCTTCTGTCCCTCTCCCTGGGCTGGGAGGCATAAGGAGGAAAAGAACGAAGAAGAGAGGGAGGGAGAATGAAATGAGACTTCTTTTAAATTAATTAATTTAATTTTTTCCTTATTGAAATACAGCGGGTGTACACTATGATGGCAGTTTCAGGTGTAAAGACTTCTTTTGAATAACAGATAGAAGTGGAGTGTGAAATCCAAATATGGATTTTAAAAAACACAGAAAGAAAAGCAACCACCCGTTTGCAAGCAAGTCGGCTGCTGCATTCCAGCCGCGTCCCTAGGATCCCATTGACCAAAGTGAAGATGTCCCATCTGGGAGTGGCCTGGGGAAACCTGCCCTCTGCCATTGTCACAATGAGAGAGGCTTGGGACATGCAGTGGCAGAAATCATCCTTTCATGCCCGCTTTTCTGCAACACAGCCCCAGGTCTCAAATTCTCGCTCTCTTCGTCACCTGCATCGCCTCCCAGGGTTAAAAAGTCCCCCAGAGCAGCTCCACTGAGGTGGGGTGTGACTGTCTGTCATTTTTATGGGCTTCACACATTGTTGTCCTCAGCTATTCTGGGTTGCTCCTGACCATTGTAGACAAAGGCGTGGGATGGTTTCCTTAGTAACCTGAGCTTGGGGAGATGGTCAATCTGGGAGGGCGGGGCTTTTGCAGGCGGGTTGGGGGTGGCCTCTTGACCTGGGCACTGGGCTGGGCGCTGGCCTGACCACACTCAGGAAAATCTCACAAATCCGGGAAATCAAGAGACCTCACACACCACCTCTGCGGAGAGAAGGGCAGCTTCACCCTTCCCAATTCAGAGGAAAAACTCGCCTGTCTGTCTGGCTGTTGGCCATCAGTGGAATCTCCATGTGCCCCACACACCCACTCCACCCAAGGACAAGGGCCCCCGACCTTCATTTGACCCTGGGTGTCTGCCCAGGGTGGTGGTTCTCAAAGGGGAGGAGGATGTGTCAACACTCCCTGGAGGGCTGGTCCCACCCCCAGGCCTTCCGATGCAAGAGGTCTGGGTGGGAGTGAGGCTGAGAATTTGCATTTCTAACTAGAGCCCAAGGGATGCGTCTGCTGATGCTCTGGGGACCACATGGCCTGAGACATCTGGTCTTATGGAAAATTGTGAATTCTGGGTCAGGCCAGATGTTTCCATGAGCTTCCTTCTCCATCTGCTTTTCTGCTGCTTCCAGAATCAGGCTGACGGGATTCATCTTCCTGAAGGGAAGGCACCGCACATGCTTCCTTGTTCTCTGTCTGCTCCGTCTCCCTTTCCTGGTTGTATGGCTCATTCTCTGGCTGCTGGCTTCCCCTGGGGTCCCTGGTCTCTCCGGAAACAAGTGTGCTCATTGAGAAGATGGCATGTGCTTTCCACAAACATCTTCTCTTGCTCCTCTGTCCAAAGAGGTCCAGAGGTGGCCAATTGGCATAGGTTTGGATGACCCCAAAGAGGGCAGATGAGTGAACGACCCTGGCCACTTGGAGGAGGAGGACAGGGTAATACTTAGGGGAGGGTCTCTGCGATTCAGGATGAGCACATGGGAGCATGACAGGGAGGTGGGGCAGTGGGGCGGGGGAGGTAAGACTCACAAGCAAGTGAGTTAAGAGTTCAATGTCATGCATAAATGGAAACTCAGCAAAGTCAAAATTAATACCCAACCAGCTCTTAGGATCTGCCACTTTGAGATCTGAGGACACTTTACTACCACTGACCCTGCCACAACAAGCATAGACCTCACCACCTGGACAGGGCAACATCATACTCTGCTGAATTTTAAGTTTTTGCTTTTCCTTTTTTTTAACTTTTTTTTTTTTTTTTTTTTTTTTTTTTTTTTTTTTTTTTTACTTTCTAGGGCCATTCCCAAGGCATAGGAAGGTTCCCAGGCTAGGGGGTTAAACTGGAGCTGCAGCTGCCAGCCTACACCACAGCCATAGCAATGACAGATCTGAGTCGCATCTGTGACCTACACTGTAGCTGATCCTTAACCCACTGAGTAGGGCCAGGGATTGAACCCGCATCCTCATGGATACTAGTCGGGTTTGTAACCTTCTGAGCCACAATGGGAACTCCTTAAACTTGTCCCCCCCACCCCAGGTAAATTGCATGGATAATTAAATTCTCATAATTTCTTTTTACAGAGGATACAACCCCACAAAATTCATCTTTGGAGGACAGAGCATATAACTGATTGTACAAACCTGGCACTTTCAAGAGCAAAAGGGCGCCCTGGTAGTAATTATGGGACAATGGGCAAAACTGGGTCTGTGCCAGGTCAGCCAAAATTTCTGGTTATTCCACTATGGGAGCTGATGGTGACCAGAGAGAGGCAGGAGAAATCACCATCCAAGTCTTCGAAAAGGAAAAGGAAGCGGGGGGATGGGGTGCCCATCCCTGTTGAGAGCCTTCCTGGGTAGATCACACGGTGCAAAGCAAGATCTGAGACCCCCCCCCCCCAACCACCAGACCAAGAGGGGCCCAAGGCTGCAGCCCATAGACTGATTCAGTAACCCAGCTGAGGGGCATCCCCAGAAAGGTGGGGTGCTCCTGGCTGCCTCGCCCTTTCTGCAAGGAACTTCTCTATGACTATGGGATCTCCCTTCACCTCTCTGGAATCAGTCTCCTCATCCATAACACGGGCAAGTTGGTTCTCTAATATTTTGGAGGTGTTAGAGTCTTAAGCTCATGGGCTGCAATCGAATAGCACAGCCCTGGTTAGATTTTTAAAGGGGTTGGTCAACTTTCCTGGGGTCAGCATGGCCCGCCACTTGCTTTTGTCAGTAAAGTTTTATTAGAACACATGCCCATTGGTTTATGCAGTGTCTGCTTTCCTGCTTATGTTGGCAGAGTTGAGTTGTTGCAGAGACTCGATGTCATGTGAAACCTAAAATATTTACTGTCTGGCCCTTTGCAGGAAAAGTTGGCCAACTCTTGCTTTAGAAGCAAGACAGACAATGATAAATCAGACTGCAAAGAATTTAAGACTGAAGAAGGTCCATGTGATGCTGACTCAGTCCTGATGACACCATCTGGCATTTCCTGATAATT
Source organism: Sus scrofa (assembly GCF_054392235.1). Taxonomy (NCBI): domain Eukaryota; kingdom Metazoa; phylum Chordata; class Mammalia; order Artiodactyla; family Suidae; genus Sus; species Sus scrofa. The sequence continues at coordinate 45,582,936 of NC_139388.1, forward strand.
TAAAAAAAAAAAAAGTTATTTAGGGGAAATTTTTCAAAACTTTTCTTCTGTTAATTTCATCATGAAACAGAAATGTATCTGCAAGTTTGCCCTCCAGAGGCTTGCACTGTCAACACCTTGAAATATATTCATCCAGTGTTCCTTCTACATTTTTTTTTACAAAATTGAAGTCACAAAATTTTTCATCTTGCATTTTCATGTTCTATAACAGAAATGTCTTCCTTTTGATCGAAACATCCCTTTTTTTTTTTTTTTTTTTTGGCTTTGCCCATGGCATGTGGAAGTTCCAGGGCCAGGGATCAAACCTGTGCCACAGCAGTGACAACACCAGATCCTTAACCCTTGAACCACTGGGGAACTCTCAAAACACCTTTACCGACAAGATTGATGCCTATATAATGTTCCTTTTTGGGGGTGTACCGTGATTTATTTGCTCATCTCCCCATTGTCTTTTATTTTTCAACTTGGTGTCACTGTTTTTACACATGGAGAACACTGCTGTGCTCACTGCGGGCTGATTCCATAGGAGAAATTCTCGGACAGGGCATCAGGTCAAGAACATGACTGTGTTTTAACCCCAAAGAGATCATGTCACCTCATTCCTCAGATTACTGAAGAAGAAAAATCAAGAAGTGGGTATGAGGTGGAGTCCTGTCCACCTGTCACCCTGGGACCCTATAGCCAAGATGGCAATAAGTTCTGGGGTGGCCGGGGGAGGGAAGGGATAGGAATGCGTTCTATTCATCATGATGGTATTTCTCCTGTGAGCTGGACAGAAGATGCTCAGGCCTCCCACACACATCAGAAGACTGCCCAGAAACCATCAATGTCCACATGTTTGAACACCGAGGTGGCCTGAGCCCATAAGCTGGGAGGTCAGAAAGCTGGAAAACCAAGGGTCCCCAAGCAGACTTTGAGCCCCATCGTGGAGCGCTGGCTTCCCCAGCACCTGGCCCGGAGTCAGAAGGCCGACATCCTTAAGCCTGATGGGGTAAATGCTTATTACACTCAGAACTCATTTGTAGCAGAAGGCACCTACTACAATCCCACTCCTCATGCAAAATTGCCAATTTATGGCAATATTCCTTGTTTGGAAAACACCACTATCCAAACACTATAATTACAGCGTGCACCGGCAGCCGAGAGTTCCTGCATTAATGCACAAGCTCCAGATACATTCGTCAAATAGAGTTTTTTTTCTCTTTGCCTTCTTCTCTGGGTACTTTTAAGTTCAGGGACAGAGAACATGTCTTCATTAGAAACATTAACATTCACAGGCTGTAGTAAATTTTGACAGTGAAAAGGTCTCTGTAACCTTTAGTTGTGCAGAAATTTACTTCCCAAGAAAATTACATCTGGCACTGTCTTAATTAATGCTAGCTTTCTTTTCTGAAAATTGTGGGCTTGTCAGTAAAAAAGGCAGAAAAACCTGAATTTAAAAGGCTGGACACAAAAGACGCCGAGAAATAAAGCTCTGTGAGATTTCATAATATTGCTCTGTTTTTGTTCTACAGTAAGGAGATGAAAAGATCTCATTTGATTTTGCCAAATGCAGCAACATACATGTAATGTAGAATTGATTTGCATTTTCTCTCTTTTGTCTCTGAGTTTTATCATGTAAAGCGCGCTTGGGAAGGTATTCTATTTTAAAAGCAATAGGTCAAATAAAATCTATACCTACGAGGAAAAAAAAATAATGCATGACTTCATTTTTTTAGCCTTTCTCTAACTGCTCGTATTAATCGCAACCAACAGGAAGAATCGGAGCTGTGTTTTCTCATGTGAATTTTGATTCTCCAATATCCCCTTTTCCTGGTTTGAAGTGGGTTCTAACTGTGCTGGGAGAGCGTGGCTTCACCTTTGCATATGTCTATTTCACGCAGCTCAGCCTTCTATTTTGACAGCAAGAGGCTTTGCCTTTCCTTGGGGTTTAGGGATTCACTTAGGGTCACGCGTCCCCCTCCTCTTTGGCTTTGCATTTTGATGATCCAACATTTCCTTTCCCCAGTTCGAGGAAGGCGCCTCACACACGCCGTCCAGGTAGCTCTTTTCGACAACGCATGCTTTGCAAAACCGGGACATGCAAAATACTTTAAAGGATGTTGCAGTTCTGCTGCACACGGAGAAGGTAAGCGAAAGGCTGGGAGAAGGCAGGCAGTCTCGGCGAAGCTCTACCCGAGGGCCAGACCACTCTGACCTCGGACGACGCGCGAGAGAAGGTGACTTGCCCCAGATCACAAAGCAGAGTGAGGCTCACATCCCAGATCCCAGGGCTGTGTCCTCACCACTACACAAAATACCCTCAGTCACCATTCTTCTTCTTTTTTTTTTTTTTTTTTTTTTTTTTTTTTTTTTTTTTTTTTTAGGGCTGCACCTGCAGCATGTGGAAGTTCCCAGGCTAGGGGTCAAATCAGAGCTACAGCTGCCCATCTACACCACAGCCATTAGCAACGTGGGATCTGAGCTTCGTCTGCAACCTGCACCATAGCTCACGGCAATGCCAGATCCTTAACCTAGCGAGCGAGGCCAGAGATGGGACCCACATCCCCATGGATCCCAGTCATGTTCATTAACCGCTGAGCCACAGAGGGAACTCCCGGTCACCATTCTTGAAGAATTCTCACCTGCTCACCTGGGTTGCAAAGCCTCAGGGCGTGGTGATGCGATCATTGTTCTTGATTTTGCTCCATTCAAAATGATGGTACAGGACCACGGTGGGAGGTCGAGGGGGTTTCAGCTGGTACCCAGCCAGGGCTGGATCAAAACCAATGGCCTGGAAAGGAAGGGGTCCCCTCTGTGGGTGCTCTAGTCTGTCTGAGGTCAGGGAGGAAGGCTCTCTGGCTCCGGCACAACTTGAATGCCTCTGTGACACGGGGTAATCTTCCCTTTTAACAGAGAGAGCAGGCTTTGGGCTTCATCAAACCTTCATATTGAGCTGGAATTTAATTACATGGTTTTGTTTCCATTATAAGTTTTTTTTTATGGTTATTTCATATTTATGGTAAGTGCTATTAGTTTTCTATTCATGGTAATGATATAAAGCTTCCTTTAAAAATTAAATCTATTTAAGTAAAAAAAAAAAGAATGAATATAAATTAAATAAAAATATGACATAAAATAGAGTGTACCAGTGGTTCCTGGGTGTAGCCAAAATGGAGGGAGATGAGAGCCTGAAGTTCAAGTTTGGCAGAAGTTGCTTTAGGAGACAGAGGGGAGCAGGAGAGGCTGCTTTGAAGAAGTTGCGTTCTGGGTCCCAGGATTTTTCTTAACTCTCCAGGACTCTTTCCACCAAGGTACCCATTATACATAATTTACTCATGTTTATCAAATGATTAGTTGGCGCCTCTCCCTCCTTTAATAATTCACCAGATGCGAGTTGGAGAGACGCCCCCCTCTCTACGCTTAACAGATTCTCCTGCTGCTCTGTGACAGCCTGATAGGAGGCAATATTTTAAGATAAAAGGATTATTAAAATAGTGCCTGGGCTGGAGTAACACTCAGATGTGCTTCCCTCTCCAGGTTGTTGTCGCGTGCCCTATAATTTAATAAATTATAACATATTTATAAATAACACCTTGGGTGAACGTCCTCACACATGTTTCACAACTTAGCATCGTCTACAGAATGAGAGGGCCAGTTGGGGGAGAAGGGGTTTGCAATGCAACAGGAAGAGGCCGGGTGCTGGAAAGCGCTGGGTGGGAGTGAGTTTCCTCTGGGAAAGATGGCCGGGGCTGTCCACATGCACTGGGGAGAGGGAAGGCAGGGGGCTGAAGGGCCCAGGAGGCGGGCAGTAGGGGTGCTTGGGGGCCATGGAGGAGCTGTGGAGGCTGAGAACCGTAGGATGGAGAAGGAACCCTTGGGGGCTCAGTGGGGCCAGTAGGGTTCATGGGGTGCCACAGGGGTCACGGGACTGTGGGCAAAAGCAGGAGATGGTTAGGAGCTGTAGGGGTAGGTGGAGGCTGTGGGGGTCTCTGCAGGGCTATGGGGGGGGGTGCATACGGGTCCCAGGGAGCTGTGGCTGTGAGGAAGGGGGTTTGTGTGGGGCTCTGGCCCATGATGCCCACAGCTGACCTGCCGGGGGCATCTTGAGGCCTCGCATCCCCTCCAGGCTCCAGGACCTCTGACTGTCACCTCTCCATCTATCGCATCCCGCCCTACCTGCCTGGCTAGTAACCGCTTAGGAAATTAAACACTGTCAATTTGAAAAATTAGAGATAAAACCAGAAGAGAGAAAAATCTAAAGATCTGAGATGAGCCAATCACTAATGTGAGACTTGGCTGCGAGGGCTCTGGGATAGAGGAAATTTTCAAACTTGAGTGTGCCGAGCGGGGTTCAGGGGGGCTCCAGGGGCCCAGAGATCCTGCGTTTTCATTGTGAGACAGCCTTAGAGGTCTTGGTCCTCGGAGGCTGCCTGAGGGCACCAGCAAAGATGAGCTTTGTCCTGGAAGCTAAGAGCCAGAACCCCAGGTAGTGGACCTCAGCCGGAAGGCACCAGACCACTGATGTCTCTAAGGTGGGGACAAAGGGGGTGCTAGGCCATCTGGAAAGACATTGCAAGTCCCAACCCCAGGACTGTAGTTTCCACACATAGGCAAGAGACTCATAAAGCCTTGGTCTAGGGTTCTGGTTTCTCATAACAGAGCTTTTGGCAGTTGGTTTTATTTTCTTTTATTTATTTTATTTTATTGCTTTTTAGGGCCACACCTGCTGCATGTGGAAGTTCCCAGGCTAGGGGTCAAATTGGAGCTATATCTGCCGGCCTACACCACAGCCACAGCAATACAGGATCTGAGCTGAGTCTGCAACCTATACCACAGCTCAGAGCAACACTGGATCCTTAACCCACTGAGCAAGGCCAGGGATGGAACCCACATCCTCATGGATACTTGTCGGTTCCTTTCCACTGCACCACAGTGGGAACCCCCAGCAGGTGGCTTTCATATGTTTAGATGTCTCAGCTTTGGTGTGGACTGAGGGAACTCCTGCCCCCAAGTATCATCCTCGCTTCCTGCCAAGTTGCCCAGAATGCCACCATTAGTACAGCATTCCTTTGGGGACAAAGGGCTCTGTTCCGAAGAGTACCCCTGCAGAGGGAGGCAGCAGGCCTGGAGAGTGTCCCCTCAGATCGTCTGGGATCACAGCAGGGAAGGGGTAGCAGACGCTCCAGGCAGAGCGATCAGAGCACACACTACCCTCTCAGCCAGGCCATCCCAGGGAGCCGAGCCCTGCAAAGACAAAGGTCTCCAGCTTCCCTGGTCCCCTGGCCAGAGGCCGTGCTGCTCCTCTGGGTGAGTAAAACCTGTGTGCGGCCTCAGCCTCAGACCACTATGCTCAGAGGGTGAAAGACATGAAGCCTTGCGGGGACAATCAAAGCCACAACATCTGGGAGGCCCAGGACCTGCAGGCAGATGTTTTCTAAGCAGTGATCTCTGGGTCCTTTGCAGACACTGTCATTTTTCTTGGCAATGCCAAGAGGGCTGCCCTGTGGTTCCCTGGCTCCTCCTGACCTTGCAGCTTCTGCTCGGTCCAGCCCCCAGGTACAAAGAGGGTCCTGGGAGTCGGGGGCACCCAGCATGGACTTATGGGCACTGTGGCTGTGTACCTTGACTGGGAGGGCTCCCTCCTTCTCTGTATCCTCTGAAGGCCGCTGAGCCGATGGTTCTCTGGAACCCAGGCCGGCAGTCCATCCAGCAGAGGGCCCCAAGGATGCTCCTGATGGTTGGGGACCCCTGGAATCCAAGACCTGAAAAGTCCCCTTTAGATCCTGTGGATCAAGGGCTTTCCAGGTGAAATCCCTGGATTTCTGGGTGCTTTTGAGGGGCATGGTGGGAGCATAACACTGACATGAAATATTGTGAACATCCGTGCATGTCCATTTTTATGACATCTTCAAAAGGGCTTTTGAGGCTACAACAAATAAAACCAAACCGAACCCCTCTCTTTGCAGCTGCGTGTGCTGGAGATGGAAGAGCGACTCTGAGTTCCTGGGGCAGGGCTCTTCAGAATCCCCTTCCCCTTGCCAGTGTCGCCTTTGAGCCCCTTTTTGGAGACATGCCATTGTCTCTAAGTCAGGTCCCTCCTTGGGAATCTGGGGCTCTCTCCGGAGTGAGACAGGAATCCTGGCCCATGGAGCAGACCTTCCCTTCTGGCTCCCCATCCCTACCCAGCACCCCCTGATAAGGAGGGGACTTGGGGCTCCTCCATTCTTGGCCTGGCCTCAGGCTGCCTTCCCCCCCTGCTGCTCTGTCCATCTCAGGAGCAACTGCATCCTAGGAGACCAGTCCCTGCGCGGCCTCCTGGCCCTCACGCGCCGCACCAAGAGTGTGCCGGCCGCTCCCAAGCACGGAGCCCATCATTTCTGCCCTGCACCGAGCTGCGCAAAGGGCCGGAGGGGAACAATATATTACTGCGTTCTCTGCCTAACAATTGGTAACACATGACACTTGTATTTGCCCCAAGATAATGTACAAATATGTTTTACAGGGTTTCCTAATGATAATCATGATATTTCATTCTTCTTGCCCTTCTAATAACGATAACAGTCGAGCATTATTATTTTTTTTAACTGTTCTCAGCGAGTGTGACATTCAGTTCAGAGAATCGAATGTCAGCAAGAAATCCATATGCACTCCCTGAAGCTGGGAGAAGCCCCTTCCATTTATTTTTAGGTTGCAAGAGAATGAAGTGATCTCACCTTATTATTTTTTTTTTCTTCCCCTCTCGAGAAAGGTGTTTGGCATTCGGCGCCTCTCTGATGTTTATGTAATCGGGCCTGAGGTTTAGTCAATCAAGACCTTTTTGCAAGCCATCCTAATCAGAGGGGGTGCGGCTTGATGGATCGAGGTGGGTGGGGGCCGTGAGGGGAGAACTCCCGCCTCGGAAGAAAGGCTCCTTTCGAAGGGGGCTTTATATACTGAGTGAGGAATGGGCCAGACTTTCAGCGAGAGAATGAAGGAATTAGTAGGAAAAGCAAACATTGCAATGTTCCACGTGGACCCTAGCTAGAAACCCATTTTTTTTTTTCACCTCCTGCCAATGTTATTTTTTCATCCCCATTCGCCACCATCAGGGAGCCTTATCTTTAGGCATGAATACCCAAGACACCCTGTATACATTCCGTGATTAGTAAAGAGCCATTGCAAGCATGTTAAATACTGCTTTTGAGCTGTTCACCAGAAACTATGCATAAATAATGAGGATTGATCAAAAACCAGGAAAGGAAAATAGAGACGCAACCACAATAAAACTGGATATGATAGAAGCTGAAATCAGGAGTGCATTTTTCATCACCATCCTCAAATTTCTTAGTTTCAAGCGAACGGATAATTGTGCAGATGAAGCTATTTTGAGATATGGACCCTCCCCCCTTTTTGGTGGGGGGAAGGGAGTGGCCAAACTCTGGGTAAAGTGTTTTTTGGGTCAGCAAGTGGTGAGGTTCCAGGACATGCTGAGACCCCCATGGCAGCCCGGCAGCGCCTGGGCAGCGGTAGGCGGTGGCAGGTTTCATGGTCTGCACCCAAAGCCCAGGATCCGATTCCTTAGGGCGCCGAGTATTTCTGTTGATGAGCAAAAATGAAATCCTGCGAGAGCAAAATCAATCTTTTGCAGAAACCCCAGAGCATTGATCCGGGGTGCCCATTGACAGGCTCGGGCTGTTTCGCTCTTTGGAATGACCGCACAAAACAAGCACGTTGTTACAGTTTTAGAGTTTGGGTGTCTATTGGCAACCCCGGCACTCATATGATTAATCACACATTCGAAATGTGCGCGCTGTGGAAATTGACTGCAACGCAGCAGAAACAAAGTTTTCAGTTATCCTCCTATAATAAATTGAAGCTATATCCCTAAGCAGAATTGTCTTCAGGATTCCAATTTGCCTTGTTAAAAGTGTTGTTTATACAGTAGTTAGCAAAAACGCAAGTAATTACGTACAGAATTCGTTCTAAGCAATTCTTTATCCGCCCCCCCCATCCTTTATTGGTTTTCCATCTTTATTACCCACTATTTTAGTCGATCTCAGCAGAAACCTGACTGGTGAGATGTGGCCGGGACAGGAGGCTTGGTGACTGTCGAGGTGCACAGAGAGCATCTGGTCAAGGCGACAAGACCAGCGGGACCCACACAGCGCCTGGAGGTCTTCTGCCAGCTCCGGGGCTGCTTTGACAAGGACGAGGCAGGAACGGCGTCCGTGTGGTATTGCATTTCCTAAAATAATATTTACCTCTGGAGAAGATCTCTACATATGTATTTATTTTTGAGCCGGAGCACAGTTTTGTATACACGTAGGGGTGTAGCCAGCCACATCTGTTTGGGTTGCTGTAACCGGCGGGACGTTATTTCATAAATCTCATCTGAGTGGGGAATGCAGCTTTCGGAATGCAAATTATGTTTAAGTGAGTCAACATGCTAGTGGCTGTGTGCCCTGAGCCTCGGAGGGGAGAGGGCCAGGGGGGGAGGATGAGGGCGCATCCGGTCCGCAGGAGCCTGATCTCGGTCCAGGTGGAGGGGGTGCCGGCTGGAAGGTTCCAGCTGGAGAGGGAACAGGATGAGCGCAGCACGGAGGGGAAGCCCTCCCGGCGAACCCCCCGCTTCCCAGAGGCTCCTGCTCACTCTCCCCAGAACAGAGACCTCATCCATATCTATCAGGAGAGGCCTAATTATAGAGCTCGGAGATTTTAATGGCACAGGGAAATTTAAATGCAGTGGAAAATATGAATATTCCTAAGCCAGCAGTCAAAATACGAAATGATTGGCTTCGGAATCAATGAATTATAATTTCGGAGCCGCGCGTCCTCGAAGGTGGAGCCTCTGGTTTGCAGGAAGAGTTTTGAGCACACGGGCGTGCTTTAATGAACTCCACTTCTAGGTCCTTCTAGGTGGCAGGGCTTTTCTTGCCATGGCACTGCTGCCTCTGCTGGCGCCCTGGCGCTCTGAGCACATCAGAGGGCAGAGGACAATAGAGGCAATCTGGGGGCCTGGGTGGAGAAGTGGCCAGCGCCTGGCAAGTGCCCTCAGACCCTACGTCCTGCTTCCTTGGAGCCTGGGCAGCAGGGTGTCAAATTTTAGGGGAGCAATCTATCTGTCTGCATCCTCTCCCACCTCCAAAAAATCTGCCCCCTTCTCATGTTGCTGAATCCTACATCTCAGAGCCAAACTCTCCTTTTACCTGAAGCCTCTTCCCATAGGCAAGGCCAGCGCCCTGAGCTGGGGGCTCACCCTCCCCCGCCTCAGGTGTCCCGTCCACGGGCTTCTTTTGCTCCCGAGAGCATCCCTATATCTTTACCTGTGGAGGAGGTAAGGATATGCCCCAGCTGCTGTCCATGCAGCCCTCAAACTGGAGAGTCATCCCATAAATCCTGTTTTATTTTATGGACAAATAAATGCTGAGGTAAAATATTCCAGGACCGTAGCTTGAATACTTGCCATAGCAGCAGTGCTGTAATAACCGCGGTGACATTAATTTACTGCATTGTGCCGTGGGAAGAAGCAAGAAGGAGAGAAAGGGGCATTAAAAGAGAAAAATGACTTTGCTTCGAATTTATTGGGATTGGCCTCCCTCATTTTCTGCCATCATTCGTTGATTAGGGCCCTGACGACAGTGTGGACAATTGTGCTGGAAGAGTTGGCGAAGAGACGCCCTAAAGGTACGCTGTTAATTGAGATGATGTTCAATCTTGTAGTTACTGAACAGAACTGCAGATGGTGAGATGGGCGGTTAGCGTGCTGGAACAGAGCCGGGGCTGCTGGGTGCCTGGGGGCCATGGTGGGCCGGGCAGGCGGTTGGGGGGAGGCCTGTGTCTAACAGCCCACCCCCGCCATGGGGATGCAGCCGCTGGAGCCCTGGCTGCTTCCTCCCTCTTCTGAGTGCAGCAGGTGGACCTGTCAAGAGGGGATAAAGCGTGCGTCTCTTTCATCGCAGGCGTGTTCTCAGCTGCCTCTAAAGCCGCCACCACCGGGAAGGTCCCTCTTAGTCCCAGGCTTTGAAGATTCAATCCCCTCCCTCCTCCTCTTCCCCCCACCATCAGCCTGCTGTCCTGGCCCCTGGACAGGCAGTGGATGAAGTCTGGAGGGTGGAATCCCAGAAGGGTCCCAAACCAAAGCTGAGAACAGGACCCCCCAGGCGCCCCAGGCAGCCAGGCTTTGCTACTGTCCATGCTGTAGAAAGCGTTTCCTGCCTGGAACAGAGAGGGCGGTTCCATCAGCATCCCTGTCCACACAGAGGTCCCAGCCCGGACAGAGAGAGCCTTTGCATCCCAGGGTGGAGGCTGAATGTCATGTTCACAAGCTCTGTGGGCAATGGTCTTGCCTCTGTCTAGCCAGCAGGGAGGACAGCTTCAGCTATGTGACCTCTGCTGGTATGTTTTTAGAGACCCAGGCTCACTGTCCCCAGGGTTGGAGAACTGCCTGCCTAAGGATTGGAGAGGAAACCTGACTTTTTTGGTTTTGTTTTTGTTTTTTTGTCTTTTTGGTCATTTCTTGGGCCGCTCCCATGGCATATGGAGGTTCCCAGGCTAGGGGTCGAATCGGAGCTGTAGCCGCTGGCCTACTCCAGAGCCACAGCAACGCTGGATCCGAGCCACATCTGCAACCTATACCACAGCTCACGGCAACGCTGCATCCTTAACCCACTGAGCGAGGCCAGGGATCGAACCTGCCACCTCATGGTTCCTAGTCGGATTCGTTAACCCCTGCGCCACAATGGGAACTCCGCTGACTTTTTTTTTTTTTAGTGATTTGGTTACAGGCCACATATGTTCCAAGGCACTTGACATCCGTGATCACATTTAATCTCCCCTATGCCCTAACTTAGCTGAATTTAGGGTAGAGGAAACGGAATATCAGAGAAATGAACCTGCCCAGTGCCCCACAGCCCTTAAGCAATGGTGGTGGCAAGAACTCCAGGGTCAGACGGCCTGGCCTGGGCTCTGGTTATGCCTCTTATCTCCCTGTGATGGTGGGTGGTACCCTAACCCTAATCCTAATCCATCAAAGACAGAAATAAGTACAGGAGACCATGTTACAAGCACAGCAATTGTTAACAATTCTTACTGCAGGAGTTGCCATGGGTGTTAAGAACGGTCAGCTATCTGTCTTCAAGTTCAGTTCCCAGGGAGCAGGAGGGCACACAAGACCGCGCCAGCTCCCGGTCATGTGAAGAGGAAGCCCTTTCTCCCTCACTCGCCCCCACCCACCATGCCTGTCATGTCTGGACCACCAGACCGATGCTCAGACCTGAAGGGTGACAAATCCACTCACAAGATACAGCTTGCTAAGTGGCAGTGGCCTTTTATTCCCTGACATCTTTCTGGACCCTTGAAGGGATTAGAACTGGATTAGTGGGAGATGAGCCTGGCTCTACCGTTATCACCTGTTTATGGGATAATGACATTATCTAGTTTGGCCCCTAAGGGCCTCCTTACATCGGAGATTTGTTCTCTTTGATCTCGAGGCTCGTGGGCAACATATCTTTAAATCTAAACAAACCCACTGAGGCCTGGAGTTAAGTGGTCAAGCATCCAGTGGGAAGAAGGGCGCTTCCCTCTTCCGTTCTGCTCGATGCCAATAGTAATTTTTAAAATGCGTGCACTCACTTAGAGCCTAAGGCTCACTTTGCCGTTTTCAACGCTGGCCTCGTCCTTTCTCCTTTCACATCTGCACAGCACTTTAAACGTTTGCAGAGCTCTTTTGCCACTTATTAAGCCTGTCAATTGGCACAACAGTCTGTGCACTGGGCAGAGTGGGCACAGGCAGCCCCTGTGCCTGCGTTCACCTCATCTCTAAGACCAGTGCTGAGATTGCACTCAGCTCCTCTGGAAAAACCCAGCACTGTGTCACTGCCTGAAGCCACCTAAGACCTGCCTTGCTACCCACACAGCTTTCCTTAAGGTCAGTCTCTTCACTGCAAACATCTGTTTACACAGAGGTTCCTGGGGGTCCTTGGCCAGTGTCCCCTTCCAAAGCTCATCACACATCCACTAAACTTTATTCTAAGTCATCTTTATTGCGGTATAATTCACACGCAGTTACAACCTGTTTTAAATGTGCTGAGTTTGGATACTGCATTGATTGTGTGACCCCCACCACCATCAAATTGAGAATTTTCTGTCACCCCCTAAAGGTCTCCATGCCCCCTGTGCATTCAGTCTCCTTGCCCTGTCTGCAGCCTCTGACAACCACGGATCCTTCTATCACTGTAGTTTTGCCTTTTCTAGGATTTCATGGGAAAGGAGTCATATGGTGTGTATGCTTTTATATCTGGCTTCTTTGACCTGGCATCAAGTTTTGAGATTTCTTAGTTTAGTCTCCCCCCCGCACAACGCCACATGTTTGATTGTCTGTTCCTTGCAGAATGATGCGCCACTGTGTACATATATCACACTTCGTTTATTCCCCAGTTGTAGACATTTAAGTCACTTCAAGTTTGAGGCCATAAGGAATGAAGCTGCTCTAAATATTTAGATGTGAGTCTTTTGTGTTATCTTTTCATTTAACTTGGGTAAATACTAGCAGGACTGTAGGCTTATCTGATAAATGTATATTAACTTTATAAGAAACTGCCTGTTCTCCAAAATAACTATATTCCCATTGGTCACAGAGGAGACATTCTAGTCTCTCCGCATCCTCGCCAACATTTGGCATCACCGGTCTTTCTGATTTTAATTATCTTGCATGCGTAGTAGTATCTCACTGTGGTTGAATTCACATTTCTCTAAAGACGAATGATGATGTTACATATCATTAACATATGTATATAACACTAATGCCACGTGTTTATATATCTGACATCCAAATAACTTCTTTGGTGAAGACTCTGTTGGACTCTTTTTTCCCATTTTTCAATTGGGCTGCTTATCTTCCGGCATTTGACTGACACCCACTTCTTTATACATTCAGGTTCCAAGTCTTCTTCCCAATATACTTAACAAGTACTTTCTCCCCGTTTGTGGCTTGTCTTTTCATTTTCTCAGCTGTGTCTTTCAAGGAGTCTAAGTTTTTAATTTGGAGTCGGGCTTATCAAGTTGTTTTTTTTTTTTCTTTTGTGATGTGCGCTCTTTGTGTTTTTTTTTGTTTGTTTGTTTTTTGTTTTTTTTTTTACACTCTTTGTGTTTTAGCTAAGAAATGTTTGTCTATTCCAAGGTCACAGATGTTTTCTTCCAAAAGAGTTCATTTTAGTGTGGCATGTGAGGTAAGAGACAAGGTCTGTATTTGTCAAATGGATATCGTTTTTTCAGCAGGATTTATTGTAAAGATTCTTTACCCAATGGACCCACCCTGGTACCTTTGTGAAACCTCAGTTGACGATATACTTGTGGTTTCATGTCTGAATTTCCTATTCTAGTCCATTGATCTTCATACCCAAACTTTGTGGTCTTGATTACTGTGGATTTATAGTATTCTTAAAATGGAGTAATTCAAGTTTGCCAACTTTTTTTTTTAGAGCTATTTTTATTTTGTAGAGATTTTGCATTTCCTTATAAATTTTAGACTCAGCTTAACCATTTTTAGGCTTAATTAAGCTTATAGGGATTGATTGGAATTTTATTGAATATATAGATCAACTTAAGGAGAAATGGGATATCAATAATATCGAGTTTTCCAATTCTTAAACATGGTATATCTATTTACATATGTCTTTTCTACTTTGTCTCAATAGTGATGTGTACTTTTTAGCACATAAGTCTTGCACATTGTTCATTTTATCGCTCATGAATACTGCTAATATGGTTCTAAATAATATTTTAAAGTTTTACTTGATTAATATTTGTTTTACATTTTACATATGGACCTTATGTCCCACTCATTGCTAAACTCATTTATTAATAATTAAATCTTATTTTTAGACTCTGAGGATTTTCTTCATAGATTATCATATTATCTGTATGCTCTTTGTTTTTTCCTTTTCTTAACTTATTTTATTGGAATGGGACTTCTAGAACAAATTTTAATAAAATGGTGAAAGGAGACATCTTTATTCTCTGGGGGAAGCATTTGATCTTTTTTTTTTTTTTTTTTGCTCTTTAGGGCCGCACCCACAGCACATGGAAGTTCCCAGGCTGGGGATCCAATCTGAGCCACAGCTGCCGGCCACAGCCACAGCCACAGCCGTGCAGGATCCGAGCCGTGTCTGTGACCTACAACCCAGCTCAGGGCAATGCCGGATCCTTAACCCACTGACTGAGGCCAGGGATAGAACCCCGCGACCTCCTAGCTGGGTTCGTTAACTGCTGAGCCGCGAAGGGAACTCCATGATCTTTCATCATTAAGTTTGATGTTAGCTGTAGACTTTTCACAGTTGCCCTTAATCTAATTGAGAAAGTCAGGTAGGGGTGCTGAGTTGGGTCAAATAATTTTTTTTGCATCTATAGAGATGATTACAATCAATTCTACTACAACACAATGCAAGTGTTTCTATAAAGCACCATGCCATGCAAAATCGTGCAAGGAAGACCACAGTGGTTATGGGAAAATTGTGTAGTACAACACCCCAAACTTTATCAGATATACACACAAAAAGATGGGAACTTCATGAAAATGGGAGTACTGTTTTACTAGTGTTAAAGGGTTAAAAAAAAATTGCATAAATACTACAATAAATACGCTCCTTTACCTTGAAATTGATCTAAAATTTGTGGAAGTGCGTTCTCTTAGGAGTTGGTCAGAAATGACTAAAGACAGGTGACCTCCAGGTGGATGGGGGTGATGGTGTTACTCCTAAAATACCGGGTTAACTATAGTAGTTGGTAAATGCTTGACGTATGTGCCTGGTGCTTTTTATGTCTTCGTTCCCACACGGCTCACCTCAGCTGGGTGCAGTTTTCTGCATTCACCTCATGTTTCTCACAAACAAAATTATACACAAACACAAAACTCACATTATGCCTAAATTGTTCCCTGATATGTCAATTGTGCTGAAACAGATGCAAATTTCAAAACGAGTGTTATCGCCAAACTGGCTATATATGGCTTTTTTTTTTTTTCAGTTTGTTGAAAAGGTGAGTTGCATTCATTAATTTTTGAATTTTAAACTAGTTTACCATTCCTTGGAGGAACCCCATTTAAACATGATGTATTATTATATTTGTGTTATGTATTATTATATCTGGATTTAATTTGCTAAAATTTTGTTAAGGATTTCTACATGCATATTTATGAAGAGAAGTTCTCTTTTATGGTAATGTCATTGTCTGCCTTTGATGTCACTTTAATGCTGGCCACATAACATAAGTTGGGACATCGTTCTCCCTGTATTTTCAGGAGTGTGTATGCAGAAACGATCTTGCTTGTTTCATAAATGGATGGTAGACTTCGTCATTCAAGTCACCTTTGACCTGAGGTTTTCTTTCTCAGAAGTGTTTAAATTTTGAATCCAAGGGCTTTAATGGCTATAGAGCTATTCGGGTTATCTATTTCTTCTTGAATGTTCTTTGGTATTTTGTATCTTTCAAGGGATTTGTCAATTTCACACAGGTTGTTAAATTTTCTTAATTTAATGACTATAGGATATGTAGTAATGTCTCCTCTTTAACTCTTGATATTGGTAATTTATGTGTATCTTTTATTTTGACTGATTGGTTGATAAGTCTGTCTAAGAGCTTTATCCATTTCATCGATCCCTGAAAAAACAGATTTGTCAGGAGTTCCTGCCTTGGTGCAGCAGGTTAAGGAGCCGGCCTTGCTGTAGCTGTGGCATGGGTCACTGCTGAGGTGTGGGTTCGCTCCCTGGCCTGGGAATGTCCATTTGCCGTAGGTGCAGCCAAAAGAATAACTAAAGAAAAAATTTTAAAAATAAAAATATATTTGTCTTCATAGATTTCAATTGTCTATTTCTCTTTTTATCCTGATTGTCAATTGCTTATCTTTATTTTTTTTCCTTTATTTTTGCTTACTTTGAGTTTCAATTGCTCTTCTTTTTCTAATTTCTTTGAGTAAATTTAAATCATTAATTTCAGTCCTTTCTTCTTTCAAATACAAGCACTCTATGCCATAAACGACCCTTAATCTCTGTTTTAGCTTTAACACACCTATTTTGATATGTTTTCATTCAGCTCAACAGTATTTTCAAGTCATAGTAGTGTCTTTTTTTCCTTCTAACGGCTGGACCTGCAGCAAATGGAAGTTCCTGGGCCAGGAGCTGAATCAGAGCTACAGCTCCAGTTGCAGCCTATTCCACAGCCTGTGGCAATGCCAGATCCCCAACCCACTAAATGAGGCCAGGGATGGAACATGCATCCTCACAGAGACAACACTGGGTCCCTAACCCCCTGAGCCACAATGGGAATTCCCATAGTAGTTTTGTATTCCTCTCATTTCATCTTTGACCCATGGGTTATTTAGAAGCATGTTGTTTAATTTCCAAATGTTTGTGGATTTTCCAGATACTTTTTTGTTGTTGATTTATACTTTAGTTCCACTGCAGTCCGAGAATGTACTCCTTAAAATTTGTTCTTTTACATTGATCGAAATGTGTTTTCTGTCCTGGAATATCGACTATCTTGTTGATTATTCCAAAGGCACTCGAAAAAAAAAAGGGGTGGTATTCTACTCTTACTGGGTGTTCTTTAATATGTCTCTAAATGTCATTTAGTTTTGATCGATGGATGCTAGAAAATGTTTAACTGGATCCCTGGAAGGAAAGACCTTTGCTTTGTAGCACTTTATGATTTCGATATACTCCTACTGTGGCCAAATGTAAGCTACTAACATGATGCCACTGAATGTGGAGTTGGGAGGAGTTGCACACAGATTAATTTCACTGGTCAGCACAAGTCAGCTAAAGCACTGTGCTAATGTTCAAATATTCTATATTTTACTGATTTTTTTTTTTTTTTTTTGGTCTGCTTGTTCTTTCAGTTACGGATAGATGGCTGTTGAAATGTTGAGAAATAATGGTCAGTTTTTCCATTTCCCTTTTCAGTCTTCTCAGTTTTTTTTTTTAACATATTAGAAAACTTTTAAAAGGGCAGACATGTTCTAAAATGCACCTCTTTAACCCTGGTAATATTTCTTATTTTGAAATCTAGTTTGTCTGGTATGAGATATAGTTTCTTTTTTTTTTTTATTAGTATAGCATTATATTTGTATAGCATTTTTCATCCTTTACCTTTAGAAAAAAATTATTGGGGAATAATTTCAGATTTACAGGAGAGTTGGAAAGATAATACTGAAATTTCCTGTATATCCTTCACCCATCTTTTCCTAAACTTACACACCTTACATAACTGTGGTACATAGTTATGGTACGTTTTTCAAAATTAAGAAATTAACATTGGAAAGTTCCCATTCCAGTTCAGTGGTAATGAACCTGACTAGTATCTATGTGGATGTGAGTTCGATCCCTGGCCTCACTCAGTGGGTTAAGGATTTGGTGTTGCCATGAGCTGCAATGTAGGTTGCAGATGCGACTCGGCATTGCTATGGCTGTGGTGTAGGCCAGCAGCTGCAGCTCTGATTCAACCCCTAGCCTGGGAACTTCCATATACTGCAAGTGTGGCCCTACAAAGACCAAAAAAGAAAAAAAAAAAGACAAATAAATAAAGGAAAAGAAATTAACATTGGTATCATTCATTAAACTACAGACTTTACTTGAATTTCCCCAGATTTTCTACGCACATATTTTCTGTTCCAGGAGCCAGTCCAAGAGTTCACATTTATCTCCTTTGTTTTCTTTGCTCTCATGTGATAATCTCTCTTTTTTTGTTCATTTGTTTGTCATTACCTTTGTACTTTTGTAGAGTACTGATCAGGTATTTTATAGACTGCTCCCGAGCTTGGGTTTATCTGATATTTTATTCTCATGATTATACTCGGATTATGGAAGATGAATTGCCTTTCTCATCACATCATATGAGGGATAGATGATATCAAGTGACATTACTGCTTAACTTGAATCACTTGGTTAAAATGACATCTGCCAGGTTTCATCACTGCATTCTCGCCTTTCAGTACTCTTTTTGTTAGAAATCCGTCACCCAGTCCTCCCTTCCCAGGGGAGACATATAAAGTCTGAAGCTTAGTTAATGCGTATTTGTGTACACACACACACACACACACACACATATCTATAATTTTTAAATTTAGAATTCAGAACACCCACCCTCTTGCTCATCTGTAACTTCTTTCTGACAGTGAGAAGCCTCGCTTCCCTCATCTGCTACAACACAGAATGGTCTCATCCAGCCTAAAGACTTCCTGTGTATCCCTTTGTAGTCAACCCCTGCCCACTCCCCAACCCCTGACAGTCACTGAAGTGTGTTCTGCCCTCAAAGTGCTGCCTTTTCCATGCTTTCATGAGAATGGCTTCATGCCATTCATAACCTTTGGGTCTAGCTTCTTTTACTTAGCAAAGTGCATTTAAGATTTATCTGATTGCATAAATCAATAGCTCATTCCTTCTTATGGTTGCGGGGGTGGGGGGTCATTCCATCCTAGAGCGATTCCATAGTTTGTTTTATCCATTTTTCTATTGCAGGACACCTTGGCATCCTTTTATTTTTGCCCTCTCTCTGTGCGCCAGATTTAATGTGATTTCTTTGATGCATTATATAGAGAGACAAGTCTTTTTTTTTTTTTTTTAATCTAAAATCACGAGGGTTTTGTTTGTTTGTTTTAGGGCCACTCCTGTGGCATATGGAAGCTCCTAGGCTAGGGGTAGAATCAGAACTGCAGCTGCTGGCCTACACCACAGCCACAGCAACACAGGATCTGAGCTGGGTCTGTGACCTATACTGCAGCTTGCAACAGAGGGTCCTTAACCCCCTGAGTGAGACCAGGGATCAAACCTGCGACCTCATGAATACTAGCCAAGTTCATTTCTGCTGAGCCATGACTGAAACGCCCTTAAATTATGGTTGTTTAAAATCGAATTTGGCTCAGCTTAAATTAATTTAATTATAAGGCTTAGGCCATTTACATTTATTGTACTTATCGTATGGTTGACTTAAAGTGTATCATCTTGCTGTTTGCTTTTTCATTTATCTCCTTTGTCTTTATTCTTTTTTTTTTTTTCCTCCTTCCCTGTATCCTTTTGGGTTAATTTTATTTGTCTACCTCTCTCCATTTTCTTTGCACTGTCTCTTTGTCTTACTTTTGGTGATTGTTCTATGGTTTATAACATGCATCTTTAACTCATGCCACTTCTCAGATTTTATAAGAATCTTACTACAGTGCACTGACATTTCTTCCTTTCCTTTCTGCCACTGTTGTCATACATTTTATTACTTTTATTATTAACTTTTTATGGGAAGGTTCTGGGCCCAGAAAATGCCGCTAACTAGACAGCCCATGTTTAAATCCTGGCTCTATTATTTATTCACTGTGAGACCTTAAGTAAATCATTTTACCTATCTGTTCTTCAGTGTCATTGTCTGCAAAATGGGACTAACAGGTGTAATGCGGGGAGCCCATGAAATAAGGTATAATGGGGATGGCCCACCATACCTGCCACAAATGGAGCTGAAGGCCAGAGCTTCCCTGGAGGGCCAGACACAAAAAAGCTCTCAGAGTTGAAAGTAAACAGTTCCGCAGGCTCTGAACACACGCCATCACTTGATCTTCATGACCTGACCCTCTGTGACACCAAAAGACAACAGCAGATGCCAACATGAAACTTAGTGCCAAACCGAGGGAGCCCACCTGTGTGGATTCCAGCAGGCATAGCTGATTTTTTTTTTCCCCAAGAAGGAAATTAACTTAAGAATCAATTCTACTTAGCATGAACTCCCTAAATCACTAGGACTAGGTTACTTAGGAAACTTGTTTCTGCAAATCCCAGATGTTGAGCTCTGGGAGCTACTGTTGACAGACACAAGTAGGATACCTGCTCGATATGGAGGCTATAGGCTTACCTGACTTTCCTCCCTCCTGGCCCTCTGGCTGCTCCTCTCCCTGGGATGTTAGCTTTTATCGGGGGAGACCGGTTAGTACACTGAGGGAAGGTAGGTTCCAAGGTCAGACAGACTTAGGTGTGAATCACAGCCTCTTACTCACTGTTTCCCTGGGGCAATCACTTTGCTCCACGGGCCCTCAGTTTCCTGATCTGTAAAAAGGGAGTAAAAATGAAATGTGTCTCAAGGCATGATTCTAAACAACTAAACAAGAGTGTGTTTTAGCTAAGGAGAATTATGGTGGCATATTATGCAACATGGCCTCGTATCTTTCCCTCTCGTCTGCTCTTTTATTTTATCCCTCAGTCCAACTTTCTCTTGTCAGTCAGGCCCAGAGCAGAAATAAAACAGGAGAAAGCAGACAAAGGAATTGTTTTCTCTGATGTTAGATTCCTAGGAACATAGGCCCAAGGGGAAGGCAAGACTCAAGTATGAATTTGGGAGGGGATGGGAGGCTGAAGAGCAGGGTGTACTGCCAGAGAGGAGACCTCTCCTAGCTGGAGCAGTGAAGAACGCAAGAGGGGGCTACAGAGCATGGGGTCGCCCAGGGACCCTGAGAAATGGGCTCTGTTTCCAGCTTCCCAATGGTTTTATGGGGTCCATCAGTGACTGAGCCCCATGGCCTGGACCAGCCTCAGAGGAGTCCTGGCTGGTGCTGTTGTCCAGGCGGATAGGCTCTGGGCTGCCTTGGGATGTCCAGGAGGGGCAGGACCACCAGAAAGATCCTCCCACACTTGAGACTGCAGAGTGCCAAGCCAGAAGGAGCTGGCAGACAAGAAGAAAGATAGCTGATGTGGACAGACCTCCAGGGACCAGATAGGGGGTGCAGCATTTCGCAGGGCGGCCAGCCTTGGAGCAAGGGTGGGATGTGAAAGTTTCTTTCTGCCCTCTTCCCTCTGTACCTGCATTTGTTGAATGTGTGCAGGTTACATGAGCTTACTATTCTACAATGTGATTTGACTGTCAGAATGGCAGAATAATACACACACTCAAGGCCCCAGGTTTGCACAGCAATTTCAACTCTCCAAGCTCTTTCATGCTCCTGGTGGCACTTAACCTTCCACCAGTCCACGGGGCACCCAAGCCTTGTGACCGAGGATAAGTTTCTGCAAATCAGAGTCCTTGCCTTGCTCAGCATCCTCCTAAGACCTATAGAAAGGAGTCATCATCTTTTAAAAACAGTGATATTCAGGCCCCAGCACGTAGTGAGCACCTGCTGTGTACCAGGACCTGGGGAGGTAAATAAGGCAGAGGGGCCCTACTGACAGGACTAACTGTCTAGAGGAGTTAAAGAATAAACATTATTTGTATTTTTAATGATCAGCTCAAGGCAGAAGGATAATCACTGGCTTCTAGTGAGTGAGCAGAATCTTGGGCTCAGGACATTCTCCAAAGGTCTGCTTCTCCCCAGTGACTCTTTTGATTGTTTAACAATCAATCCATCAATCAATCGGTCAATCAGTCCATTCATAGATGTTCGCCGTGCATGGGCTGGGTGCCCACCTAGGGCTCCTCTGGCCAAAATGATCCCTTAGGGAGATGCAGACAGGAGACCTAATCCAAATACTGCAAGAGATGTGAAGATGAGCAATTGACAAACAAGAAAGAGCTGAGAACAGGCACAGTCACTTCTGCTGTCTTGATGATTGTTATTGCCACAGCTGTTGTCGCAATCACCCTCAGCAGTAAAGGTGCCCCTGCTTTGGAGGAGGCTGCTGCCTGATGGTAAAGCAGGACCCCTGGGCGCATGATGGATCAGGGGTTAGGCGCTTCCCCTAACTCGGCACCTGAGCAGGACCAGCAAGCATGGCATGGGGCTGCAGGGCACCTTCCAGGGGTCCTGGGTATCCTCACGACATTCACCACATCCCTGGCCATCTAGTCTGCTGTTCACTAATATTTTCATTGTGGTCATTTACCTCTTTGACATAAACAAGGGTTGTTATTTTTTTTTGGGGGGGGGGAGGTGCACACTCATGGCATACGGAGGTTCTCAGGCCAGGGGTTGAATCAGAGCTGCAGCTGCTGGCCTACACCACAGCCACAGCAATGCCGTGTCACATCTGCAACCTACACTGTGGCTCATGGCAACGCCATATCCTTAACCCACTGAGTGAGGCCAGGGACAAACCCACATCCACATAGATACGAGTCGGGGTCATTACCACTGAGCCACAATGGGAACTCTAACAAGGGGTTTTGAAAAAACCTTTCCACAGCTCTCATAAATGGGAAACTCATCTCATTTGACATAAATAGGAGATGATTGTGGGAAAAAAAAAAAAAAACCAATGACATAGGCTGGTGTTCGTGCCTCCCAGGGAGATTCGTGTCCCCACCCCAGTTCGGCCTGATGAGGCGGGTCTCAGGTGACAGAGAACCCCAGGACTGAATGAGGAATGTAAAGAAAATAGTGTTCCCACCCTGGGAACTTGGCATCATCTGCTAGCTCGGGCCTCTGTCTTCCCTCTCTAGCCCACCCGTCTCCAGCTGCAAGCAGGTGGCTCCAAAGCCCCAACCTATAAGTGTAAATATGTCTGACCAATTCTCTTTGCTCTACCCCCAAAATTAATACAACCTTGTAAGTCAACTATCTTCTAAAATACAATTAAATTAAAAAAAATTAAAATTAAGCCAACTATAATGAAAAAAATAAAAATCGTTAAGAAAAAGAAAGGCTTTCACAATGAATGCATTCCCGCACGGTCAAAAATAAATAAATAAAAATGCTGCAAATGTCACATAAAAGAAAGCCCCATGCTGGGCTGCATCTCCTAGTCCTGCTTCTGGCCCGGGGCAGTCGGCCACACCCCCAGACCGGATCGGCTTCCTTCCTTCTCTGATCTCCTAGCCCTTCTCCCTGCGATCACTTCCCAGGCAAACCACCTGCACACAAGCCCTGGTCCCAAGTTTGGCTTTCAGGGAAGCCCAGGATAAAACATAGTGTCTTTGAGGCACCTAAAGTCCCCTCCTGCACCCCCTAAATTGTAAGTGCTACAGCCCTGGCTCCATCACTTGTTGGCTGAGAAACCTGGAGTTGGCCAATGAGTGTTTCTGAGGTTGTCTCGTCACGTGAAATGGCAACAATACATGGGATTGATGGGGAGGGTGAAGTGATGCAATGGAACACAGCCACTCGCCAAAGGAAAAGGCAGTGGTTGCAGGTTGCTTTAACCCAAGTAACCCTCCCCTCCCCCCGAGGCCTGGAGACTGGCTCTGTCCCAAAGGCAGTAGTGGGGTGTGCCAGGGCAACGTGGTGCTCATCCAGGCTGCTGGCTAGCTCTCTGTCCTGTTAGAAATGTCCACTTGGGAGTTCCTGTCGTGGCTCAGTGGTTAACGAATCCCACTAGGAACCATGAGGTTGCGGGTTTGATCCGTGGCCTTGCTCAGTGGGTTAAGGTTCCGACATTGCCATGAGCTGGGGTGTAGGTCGCAGACGCGGCTCAGGTCCCGCGTTGCTGTGGCTCTGGCATAGGCCAGCGGCTACATCTCCAAATGGACACCTAGCCTGGGAACCTCCAATATGCCGTGGGAGTGGCCCTAGAAAAGGCAAAAAGACAAAAATAAATAAATAAATAAAAGAAAAGAAAAAGAAATGTCCACTTGGCCTGTCTCTGGGTGGAGGGTCCAGCCCCAGGAGGTCTTTATCCATCCATCTTGTCTGACGGATGCTCCATGGGGCTCACTCCTGATGGGCCCTAAAACCACAGCAGCAGGTGGTTCCTCGCCCTTCCCTCGCAGAATTCGGCAGCTCTGGCCTGAGCCCTTTCGCTTTTCCTTTCTCTGCCTTCTCGATACCACCCCCTCCTGGCCTCTTCTCCCACCTGTATCCCTTCCACGTGCACCCAGCTCGCGATCCAGACACACCTGCCAGCCCTCTGTCTTTAGACGTGCAGCTCCTATGCTTTGCTCCTCCTGGCAAACTCCTCCTCCTCCCTCAAGAGCTAACGTTAACCCCATGCCTGCAAACCTCCCCGAGGCCCTGTGGAAGGTGTATCTCCTGAGAGGCCTTGTGCCCCAGAGGCAGGGTATATGAATGAATACCCCTCTAACTCTCTGGCTCCCTGGCCTGCTCTGCCCTGGGTGGGGAGGGAATTAGAGGGGCCTGGAGTTTTCCTTCAGACGCTTGAGGCCATCGCTAGACACACTGAACTGATGGGTGTTTCCCAATTGTGTCTGCTTCAGGACATTTGCACTTGCTATTTATCCTCCTGGGACTGCCCTCCATCCTGTGCTCATGCTCCTTTTATTATTTAGGTCTCAGCTCACACGTCACCCCTTTAGAGAACTTCCCTGACGACCCTGTCTCATAATAGTCCTCTTCTCCCATCTGAAATTGATGTATTGTATTATTATTTTTTGTCTTTTTTTTTTCCCCCCCTTAGGGCTGCATATGGAAGTTCCCAAGCTAGGGGTCGAATTGGAGCTACAGCTGCCGGCCTACACCAGAGCCACAGCAACGTGGGATCCAAGCTGTGTCTGTGACCTATACCACAGCTCACAGCAAAGCCAGACCCTTAACCCACTTGAGTGAGGCAGGGATCGAACCTGTGTCCTCGTGGATGTAGTCGTGTTTGTTACGGCTGAGCCAAGACGGGAACTCCTGATGTATTTTCCTCTTAACGCTGTGTCCCCTGCCCCAACTCCAGAGCATACGCTTCAAAGGGTCAAGGACCTTGACCA
The DNA here is from genome assembly GCF_054392235.1 of Sus scrofa. Classification (NCBI taxonomy): domain Eukaryota; kingdom Metazoa; phylum Chordata; class Mammalia; order Artiodactyla; family Suidae; genus Sus; species Sus scrofa. Next base: position 45,607,503 of record NC_139388.1, read on the forward strand.
TCCCCAGCCCCCCAGGGACTGGCACACAGCCTGTTCAGACTTACTTGTTGAATGAATTCACGATCCCATCAGGGAGAAAACAAACCAAGGGTCTCCCTTACCAGCCCACAGCCTCAGGACAGGGTAGAGCAGGGGAGGACAGGGCAGGTTCCTGGAATAGATGAGACACCACAATCAAAGCGTGACCATCTGGGAGTTCCCGTCCAGGCTCAGTGGAAACAAATCCAACTAGTATCCATGAGGATGCAGGTTTGATCTCTGGCCTCGCTCAGTGGGTGGGTTAAGGATCCGATGTTGCCATGAGCTTTGGTGTAGGTTGCAGACATGGCTTGGATCTCATGTTGCTATAGCTGTGGTGTAGGTCAGCAACCATAGCTCTGATTCTGCCCCTAGCCTGGGAACTTCCATATGCCATGAGTGTGGCCCTAAAAAGCAAAAAAAAAAAAAAAGTAACAGTCTATCCTACTGTACAGCACAGGGAACTGTATCCAATCTCTTATGATAGAGCATGATGGAAGATAATATGAGAGAAAAAAATATATATATATGCATATATATATATACATATATATGTGTACGACTGGGTCTTTTTGCTGAACAGCAGAAATTGATACAACATTGTAAATCAACTATATTTTAATTAAAAAAAATTTTTTTTAAAAGAATTATAGTCTGGGAGCTCCTGCTGTGGCTCAACAAGATTGGTCATGTCTCTGGAGCATAGGGACACAGGTTTGATCCCCGGTCCAGCGCAGTGGGTTAAAGATCCAGTGTTGCTGCAGCTGCGGTGTAGGTTGTCTGGCCCAGGAACTCTATATGCCAATAAATAAATTAATTGATTATATTTAATTTAAAAAAGTTTAAAGAAAAATGACAGTCTGGAAGGAGGGAGTGGATGACAGCTTGGAGCCAATGATGCTGCCGTCCTCGCCCTGGGCCACTTTCCATACTTCACTCCCACCCTTGCCCAGCAGAGTGAGCCTCATCTCACCAGGCATGAGCCTCGTCTCACCAGGCATCCAGGAAGTGACATCTTCTCCCATCGCTGCCGTCTCTCCCATCAGGATGCCGTCGGCCTTGCTGTTTGAGCCATAATTCCGCCATTCGCTCCTCCGTTCATTCACCACATCACACAGCACCTGCTGCCCAGGTCTGGGAGCAGCACAGGGCTTGGCACAAAGATGAGTGAGCCACAGACTCTGTATTTCATGGTCTAGATTTCTGCCTGTATCAGCAAACTGTGAGAGGACTAGAGTTTTTCAGAAAGAAAACAGGTCAGTTCACAGTTTCATAATTTTTTTTTCTATCTTTTTTTCTCTGATATCTGGGGCTAGGATGCTTCTGGGAAAACAAGAAGGTATGAGAGGTGGACCTCACTGCAAAACCAACTTGGCAGAAAAACGCTAAGTGAACTCAGATGGCATTTTCAGACGGGTTGTTTTACACAATAATTCATTCAAGGATTGATAAATGCCATACTGTGATGTCGAGGGGTTTTTGCGTTGTTTAAATAACAGTGTAGAGATGACTATTTCTTCCTTATTCCAAACCCAGAGCTTCTAATTTGGGGTTCTCAGCCTTGGAATTGAAATGGACCCTGTCCACGCTGAAATCCATAAAGAGCCATTCCTCTTTTTGCTATTCAGGGAATAACAGTGCTTTCCAAAGTGCTCTTTGATTTTTCTGTGTTTCTTCCTGAGGGAGGGAGCAGGGGGTGGGGGGGTGTCACTGGGGACCAGGTCATTCACGTCGACGTGGTGGGCAGTTGCACCACCAGCCACAGCCAGCGCCTGGCTCTGACATTTTGTTTGGTCTGGGTTCTTTCCCCTATTCTGGAATTTAACAGTACAACTTTCTCAATTGTTTTTGCATCAGAATCTTATGCTTATGTTCAAAAGATGGAGCTACACTGGACCTGTCCTTCTCCAAAGGGAGCTAAGCAGAGCTGTCCCCGAGACCCAGGTCACCAGATGCCACCTCCTCCAGCCCTCAGCCAGCTTGCTTCGCCAAGGAGCATCCGAGTCCATGACTGCTTTACCAGCCACACTGCCTCACCTTTCTTCCAGAAACACCCGCCATCCCTTCACGATCCTGCAGCCTTGGGACATGGTCAAGTTCCTTGCACCAGCATATTTCTTCAAAGGCTTCTATTTTATCTTTAAAAAAATCATGCATTTCCCATTATACTACGAAAGATGGCATTTGTGTGTTTTAAGTTTTAAGTAAACTCTTGGTTTTCTTCCTAAAACATGGAATCCACGGGTCCCTCCAGAAAGATGTGCCAGGCTGTCCTGAGGCTCTGCATGTCCTGACAGTTCTCCCAACTAGACTCTCCCAGCTGAGAAATGCAGGACTATCTCAATCTTGTTGTTCTTAAGGAGTTTCCATTGTGGGTCAGCAGGTTAAGAAGCTGACACAGTGTCCGTGAGGATGCAGGTTCCCTTCCTGGCATCGCTCAGTGGGTTAAGGATCCAGCATTGCTGCAAGCTTTGGTATAGGTTGCAAATGCAGCTTGGATCTGGTGTGGTCATGGCTGCTGTGTAGGCTACAGCTGCAGCAGCTCTGAATGGACCCCTAGCCCGGGAACTTCCACGTGCCACGGGTACGGCCCTTAAAAAAAAAAAAACAAAAAAAAACAAAAAACAACTTTAGTTCCTTTTCCGAATCTTCCAACTCATTAACTCATGACTGCTTTTTATAATCAGAAATTAAATGTTCTTTGAAAGGCTGTTCATTTGGGTGTGTGGATGTGGCCCTTTGAGCTTGAGCTGGGCCACGCACTCTTTGTGCGGGAAGCGGACGTGCCCTGTGCCCACACAGGGCCTGGCTGGCCCATGGCAGGAGCCCACACTCTGGCTGAACAGCACTGCCCTCGGAAACTTTTGCGGGTTATGGCTTATGAAGGGTTCCGCAGAGTTCAAGATCAATCGATAGCATGCATTACAGGAGAGCGTGAGCTAACAAAAGTGCCGGTGGGTCATGCATCTTAAAACCGCTTCTTGGGGACTTTAATTGTCGGGATGTTCAGGAGAAGAATCTGACCTTATGGGGCATTTTCCAGAATAGAAGAGTCTATATATTAAAAGGCAGCAAATGATTCATAACTGGTTGGCGGCCGGGCCTATGGGCCCACGTTTCCCATGTGGATTTTTTTTCTCTGCATTGCAAACTCTTACATTAAATTGTGATAAATGAAGAGTGGGGGCTACTCATACAAATCAATGACTCTAGTGTGTGTGTCATTAGCCTGAGAGATGCAGGCAGCGGTCAGTCCCATAAATCATGTGATGATCTGCTGTCTGCAACACGATGCGAGCAAGCAGGCGCATTAGGGAGGTTAAGGAATGAAATTAATCTGTGCATTTTCCTCTCCCCCTTCCGCCTTCCCCATCACCTGGTCATACGGAAAGAATTAAAATCACATGATCCGAACTAAACCCGCTCCAGAACAGTAAATTGGTTAAGTTTGACTTCACCTTTCAACTTCGAGTTAATTATGTATTAGGGGATTAATTTATTCACAGACACTGGGAAGGCATGTGGAGACGAGGGGAAACCTGCCAGGGCCTCTCATCCAGGTGCCCAGGTTATTAATGGCTCTGGTTGTGCCACAGGCTCTACCTGGGCAAACCATGGCGCGGGGGCTGCGGGATCGGCCACGGATGCCTTTGTGTCTGTTCTGCGCTGGGGCTACCGCTGCAGAAACTCAGCCAGCCCACGGGGATGCTGCTGCCTGTTTGGGTGTCACAGGAGGCCCAGGTCTTTGGTACACTGGGCTGCCTGTGATGCTTGGTGTCTGGAGCGTCCTGGATGCCTGGTCTGGGAAAAGCCTTTACACGAGGCAGGTAGTGAGACCTCACCCCTGATGGAAACTCACACTCCTCCAAGAGCCTTGGCATGAGCAGCAGCTCCCCACCTGCAAAGCGGTCCACACACACGCATGCACACACATGTGCACAAACACACACACGTGCACACATCTGCAGGCACACACAGTCTCAACTTCTCTATACGGTGTGGTTATGTGCAAGGATATAAATCAATATACTTTGCTTTTTTTTTTTTTTTCCCCATCATAGTGCATTTTTGAGATCTGCACGCCCACACCTGGGGCAGCTTGGCCACGAGACATTCTGTGAGGGAGGCCCCATCTCCCGGCTCCCCTTCGGATGGGTATTTGCCTGTTTCTGATTTTTTTCTCTGTCACCAAGGATGAAGCTCCCGGCAACCCTGTGCATCTCTCCTGGGGCTCATTTAATGAGCCTTGTTCTAGAGTTTCATTTGTTCTCTGATGTGTCTTGGGTCTCTCTCCCTGGGGGACCGAGGCCTTTAGGGACCTGCAGGGACCATGTGTGAAGGTGCCCAGCACAGCTCCCAGCTAGTGCCTGGTATTTTTCCTGGAATGTGTTCCTATTGCCCTCAGTTCCCCACTGAGGCTGGCACAGGCTGGGCACACTGCGCACCCCTCGCAGGTGGGGTCTAAGCACACAAGCCCCAGGGAGACCCAGCCCCTAGCCCGCTCCTCCCAGGCCCATTAAACCACTCATTTTGTATTTCCTAATTCCTTTAAGAAATCCCAAACCTGTCTCCTTGGATAGAAATAAAATAAATGTAATATCTATTGCTATCGCTTAAACACAAATTATAGTATTTTTTATTAAATACTCTGTTGTCAAATGCTTGACATTCTTCATAATAGATAAAAAAGCAACTAAAACTAGTTATTTTCTGTTACCTTAGAGGCTTACAACATGGTTTGTAGTGTATTTACTTGTTATGTTCTGCTTGTCGCATTTCATTATAAGCATGTGAATTATTTTCCCTATTAAATTAAAATGCAATCTCCCCTCCCCCAGCTACCCTTGAGCTTTTATAAAAGGTGAAGATCTGGAGAAGGGGGAGCTGGGAGAAGCCACCTGGAGATCAGGGCAGAACTGGGGCTGGAGGAGGCCGGCCCTACCTGTGTGCTTGGAGCTGGGGCCCAGAAATCTCCCCCCACCCCCACCATGCTCCTCCATTGGGCACTGCTTTTGGGCAAAGGCCACTTATGTCACCATTCTTTGGGCTTAAGTTCCCCAAAACTCGTTTCCACACACTGTCCCTTGTCACCTTCATAGTGGTTCCATAAAGGGGGCAGGCTGGGGTCCACTGTACCCATTTTACAGACAAGGACATGGTCTTGAGAGAAAGGCAATTTGAGGTCAAGTTCAGGCTATCACCCTGCCTCCCAGCCCTCCCCCACCATTGCTACAGCTCAGGTTGATTGGGTGGTCGCTGTGCACTAGGTCCTTGGCCAATGGTTCTGTGGGCAATGTCTTGTTCCATCCCCAAGCTGTTTTTGAGATGGTAGGGTGACGAGCCCTCTTTGGCTTTTTAGGTAATTCCCACAAGACAGAGAACTCTCCGGAGCTTTGTGTAGCCAGTGTTGCTGAAACTCGGCCTCTGTCCACCGTTGCCGAATAGAAACACAGAGTCAGAGATTTGGGTGAAGGAGAGAAAGCGGGCTTTATTGCTTTGCCAGGCCAAGGGGGCCACAGCAGGCTCAGGCCTGAAAGACTCTGCCCACCTTGGGAAAGTTTAGGAGGTGGTTTTATAGTTTGCAGAGTGGAAAACAGGGCCCCAGATAAGGATCAGCATGGAGGCAAGCTTGTATTGTCTTTCAAAGGTGGCATTCAGAGGCCTCAGGACTTGTTCTGAGGGTCCTCCTTCTTCCCAGAATGAAGATGCTTCAGCAGGGAGTTCTTCCACTTGGGGGCAGGGGGGAGGTTGGTTCTGCAGAAGGGCTCAAAGATAGTGTTATGTATATTCTTTGAGGAGGAACCAGGACCCTGCCCCAAGGCTGTGCTATTGTCTCTTGAGGGCTCCTCCCTGGTGTCTGCATCCCCTCCCTTCCCCGAGGAGCAACTGCCCTTTGGAACTCAGGGAAGGTCCTGGAGGCTGAGGCTTATTCCCTAAAGACAAGAAATAAAGGCTTGTGTGCCCAGGAGGCCCCAGGGCCCGGCTCAGTTACACTGGAAGTGCAAGTCCACGGTCCACCTAACTTCAGAGCCTAGTTCAGAAGCCGTCAGTATGGGGTAACAGCAAACCGCTTTAGTTCACTGCCCTGTGTTAGACTTTGATGAAATCGATGGCCCCCTTCCTGGAGCCGTGCACATGTCTCATATAAACAACACTTTATGGATAATTGGATGGGCTACTCAGATTCTCTGTGGGCCCTCTCTGTAGGGCCGGCACAGGGCCCTGCGTGCCAGGTCCGAAAGCCCCCCTGGGAAAGGTTTGGGGGTATGTCCTTTTGTTGTTTGCCCAGCCTAGGCACACTGAAATGGGGCTGAATGCAGGGCCTCCTGCTCCAGCCCTTTTATGCTAATCTCTCCCTGGCAGCTGGGGTCACCAGAATTTGAAATGGACCCAAGTGGAACTCAAGAGCATGGAGCTTCTCTCAGTGCTGGGATGGGACCTGGTTTTCTCTGCATCCACAAGGGCTTGGAGCCTGAGTACCTGCTCAGACGCTCTCCAGGTCTCCCACCTGCTCCGCACCCATCTGCTCACGGTGGCCCTTTTTGAGAAGAGTTAAATCTTCAGTTCACACGCAAGCCTCCAAGACACCACCTCAAGAGCCGAGACAGGTGCAGAGCCTGGCAGACACCCAGGCAAGCTCAGTTTGCTCATCTGCAAAATGAGAGGACCCTTTCCAAGGACTGCCGTACAAATGATACAGCTCTGACTCCTTCACAACGGAGGACGGCACACATTTCTGGGTCGTTGGCTTGAGCTGCTCTTGCTGTTGAATCTTACAGAGAACCTTCTCAGGATTCCTGCTATCTTGATGTGTCTTTCCGCACCGACCACTCCATCATCTGAAAGCTTTGTGGCAACACAGTATCTCTCACCTGAGGCTGCTTCTATGAGCTGGGCTGATAATGCTGGCAGTGCAGGGAGAGAGGACACCGATAAGGCCACAGGGACGTCAGAAAAATTGTGGCTCCACAATGCAACAGCCAAATCAAAGCACTAGGAAGCATCTATAGGTGCTGGTGGAGGGGAGATAAAAGAAACAGTACCTGGAAAGTCTTTGGGTGGAAAAAAGGAAGCCAGGTGAGAAGAATGTGAGCTTCATGATGGGCTTTATCAGGGCCGCGAAATTACCACCAAGGCCACCATGTCGGAGGTGGCTTCTGCATTGGCCAATGGTCAGGAGTGGGTATGAATGGGAAAGATGAGGCCAAGGGAAGGGACCCCACTTTGGGGTGGGCAGGATCCAAACTTGACATCTGCTTTGCCCATTGGATATACCATGAGCTTAGGTTTTGTCTCTTTCCTTGAAGGGCTTTCCTCACCACCACTCCTCAAATACCCTGAAGTTCTTGAGTGGTAACTAAAAACCAGAAAGGAGAATAATCAGGATGATCATGGCATAAGAGAGATGAGGCAGGAGTTCCTGCCGTGGCTCAGTGGAAATATATCTGACTAGCATCCATGGGGACACAGGTTCAATCCCTGGCCTTGCTCAGTGGGTTAAGGATTCAGCATTGCTGTGAGCTGTGGTGTAGATGGCAGATACAGCTCAGATCCCATGTGGCTATTGCTGTGGCTGTGGTGTAGGCCAGCAGCTACAGCTCAATTCGACCCCTAGCCTGGGAATCTCCATATACCACGGGTGCAGCCCTAAACACACACACACACACACACAGAGACACACACACACAGACACACACACACAAGAGAGAGAGAGAGATGAAGCAGTGAGGAAGCCAGGAGGAGGGAAAAGAAAGATGGACAGAAAGAACGTAGAGAAGCCAAGATGGGGATGGAGGGTGGGAAGAAGGCAGGGGTCCAGGAGAAAGAGACCATCCGTCAAAACCCTTGGAGACACTGGAAGAACATTGGAACCACAACAGGGTGGTTGTGTGTCCTACCAGAGTGGGATGGAGTGCTGAAAAAATGTTCTGGTCTATCTACGGACCAAACCACCCATTCTGGAATCTCCTATCTCATCCCCTTCCTCATTCTCACCCATCCCAGTGCCAGACTATCCACTGATAAGGTGCTATGGCTTTCCTCGAAGCCAGCATGCACATGATATTTTGGTCAAGCATCTTGGCCATCCTTCTAGGCATCTCATGTGTGTTCTGTTCCAGCCCCAGGTATACATCCCCTGTCCGGGTCCTTTGTTGGACTTATCTTGAGGTCCTTCTCAGACTTCAGCTAGGCTTGGCTGCTCCTTCCAGTGCCCTGGAGGGACTCAGCCAAGTTCAGGATCTCCTTCTCAGGTAAGAAACCCTAGTGAGCAGGCAAGGTCACCTATATAGCAGATGAGGCAGAGACCACCCGCCCGGGAGGTGCCCTCTTTCCCTCAAGGCCAGCTTGGTCCTCTCCTGGGATGGGGGCCCTCTCCTGGGGAACCTCTTGATGTAGATGAAGGGCTCTGTGAATCAATAAATCATGAGTCTGTTGGACAGCACTCAGGTAGGTAAAAGCATGTATGTTCTTCACTCAGCAAACCCTCCTAAAAAAGATAATATACTCCGTATCTCACTGCGCTGACATATTTCAACTCAATTGATAATGGACCAGGACTGAGCACAGCTTAGAGAGTGAATTACCTTTTAGCCATCCCTTCAAGTTTAGGGTTGCAGTCACCAACAAAATCAATGTCGAAGGATGCTTGTTGTCTCAGGCAATACCTACAGTGACTCCTAATGAAATCAACCATCGAAGCCTTTTAATCAGAGCACCTGCCTGGAAGGAAGAAGCCATGTGGGAGGAGGCTGGGCCCCCAGGGACCTGTGTTCCCCTCACCGTCAACGCATGAGTGATTCTTTAATTGTAGTAATGATGTGCTTACCCCGGACCCAGACGCTCCAGCAGCAGGAGGCAGCAATTCTCTAGGGCGCAGAGCTGGTGTGACCTCAGCTGGGGCTCCACAGGTCCCCGAGCAGGGCTGGATCCCCAGGGGCCAGGGCTGTGCCTCCAGGGTAGGGGCCTGTTTTACTCCCAGACATGTGATAAATCTCTATGGAAAAAAAAAGCCCTGCCATAAAGGAAGCCCTGCTCCGAATTTGAATCCCAGGGTCAGTGCTGCGAAAGTCATGGCTGCTGTTAATGGGTTTCTTCCCCCACCCCTGCTCTGCCCTCCTCCCCTGCCTGCATCCCTCTTAAAAGTCAGCTGACATCACTGTCAATAAATTCAAATATGAGGAAGCTCCAGGAAATTCAGAAACAGTCCAGGTGGATCTGGAAGCCCTCTGCAGAGGCTTGCTTTTGTGGTCACTTGTCCACTCCAGGGCATATCTGTGGCTTGTTTCTCTAGCATTTATTTCTACTTCTCTAGGGCTCATTCCCTGATTTTCTTTGGAAAGCCTTCTTTTCTCACTCCTGTGTCTGAGAGCCCTCTCTCCTCAGCTCTGCAGTGAGCATAGGATCCTTGTCAAAGCAGGTCAGCTCAGCCTGTTCCCCAAAAAACTCATCCTCGGGACCCTCGGATGTGTGGCGTCAATGATGGAGAAAGGCCTGGTTCTCCCTTTTCAATTAAACTTAGACCTAGAGGAGTTCCCATTGTGGCTCAGTGGTTAACGAATCTGACTAGGAACCATGAGGCTGCGGGTTCGATCCCTGGCCTTGCTCAGTGGGTTAAGGATCCGGCGTTGCTGTGAGCTGTGGTATAGGTTGCAGTCAAGGCTTGGAGCCCTCGTTGCTGTGGCTCTGACGTAGGCTGGTGGCTACAACTCCGATTGACCCCTAGCCTGGGAACCTCCATATGCTATGGGGGTAGCCCTAAAAAGACAAAAAAAGAGAAAAAATTTTAAAATAAAAATAAAACAAATAGTCAGCTGATTAGCAACATTAATGCCATCTGCACCCTTAATTCTTCTTTAAAAAAACCGAAAAAACTTAGACCTAAGGTGCCTCTGCTTGTTCATCACCAGAGGGAGGGCCCATCTGAAAATGGGACCCACACGAAGGAAGTTGGGCCAAAAGGCTAAGGCAGCCAGTGGCCCAAGCCCTGTGGTCAGTATCAGAGGCTTTGTGTCCAGCCAACCCCAAGCAAGAGCTTTTTGGATTCTTCAGGTTTTGAGCCAAGAAATTCTCTATTCACTGGCCACTTAGGTGGGGCTTTCTCTCTCTTCCTTCCTCCCTCCCTCCCTCCCTTCCTTCCCTTTCTTTTTCATTCTTTCTGTCCCAGGCAACCAAAGAATCCTCATGAATTTCTCCCACCGACAAGGCAGCAAACCATGAACACTGGGAGAGACCGCTTCTATCTATCTGGGGAGGTAGTTCTTCCGGGGAATCCACAGTGGAGGGGCCCTGGGGTGCCCACAACATCAATCCTAGATGTTTCTAAACACCCAAACGTAAATTTTACCAAGAACCTTTAAATGAGCCCTGGGAAAGAGTGAAGGGGCACAGATGGGAAAGCAATTGCTTTGCTTGGAAGGCAAAGAGCGTCACCCGTGTAGCGGGTCATCCTCAGAGACGCAGTCTCCTGAAATCCCCTTTCATCATCACGGAGATCATTGTCCTAGAGACGAAGTGGAGTTTCTGCTATGGATACTTTTGCTGAAGCTCTGGCTGCCCATGATGGCCAAGGATAAGCCCCCCACCAGCAGGAACCCCTAACTCTTCCCGTGAGAGGCTCATCCCATTCCTAGAGGAGGTCTGCTCATGTTTCGGATGACTGGATCAATGGAGATGCCAAAGGAGGTAGCCAGACAAGACAGTAGGCTGGAAGGGGCCAAAGCCAAGCCAGTGACGTCAGCTTACTTCATTCCCTTGGACCGTGTAGAGATCACCTTGACATCGAAGCACCCAGGAAACCCCACCCTAGACCCTCTCTTTGGGAACCAGGGGCAACAGGAACATTCAGTGCAATGGAGGCACAGCCACAGACCATGTAACCTCCTGCAGGATCCCGAGCACGATGCTGGTAGAGCACCCACTGCCCTTTGTCTACCATGGTGATGAATGGTTGTTGACACGACTAAACAAAGGTATTATTAGTAGATTACATCTGAGAGGCTGGACTCGTGCAGAAAGAGGCCAACAAGAGCCCTGGGCCTCACTCGACTCCCAATTACTCCACAAAAGCCTAAACCACCGGGTCAGGGATAAAAGTGAATAAATGTTTCTAAATTCTTATCTTAAACACACTTAAGCTTAAAGCTATTTAACTGGGGCTTTAAAAGCATGTGAACCTCGTCGGAGCCCAGCTACCTGCCTCATTCTCTCGCTCTTATTTTTGCTTTTATCCTTTTAGTCTTGAAGAAGCCTAATTAGAAGCTTGAACAGGGCTCTCTCTCTCTGCCCTTAAATCAGTAATTGGCTTCAGTGCAGAGACTGTCAGGAAATTAACACATCACAACATGACAGCTGTTAATTTTTTCTCCTTATTTGTCATATGAATCACCGCTGATTTGCCGGAGTGCATAACAAATTAGTGGGCTGTAATCAGCGGTCTCTCTTCTGTGAGCTGCACCTTCTCTTTTTTTTTCCCCACTTTTTTTTCCCCTCTCCTTCTCTTCCTCTCTCCCCCCCAAAGTCCATTACTTCACGGCCTCCGCAGAGATGACGGATCCTAGGTGTGTCATTGTCAATAAATCAGAATAAGCAAATGCTAAAAGCGCAAGAAGCTCTTTAAACTTTGATGAAGGCTTTTAGTTACATTTTTAAACTTACCCTCATAACTGGAAATTTTTTTTTTTTTTAAATTGTCACTCCCTGGTAGTGATAGACTGTCAGGTTCCCAGTCACTTTCCTCCTCCAAGTGTCATGGCGTGAGTTTGGGCTGATGGAGAAAGGGGGTGGAGAAAGTGTTGGGGGGGGCGGGAGGAGGGGTATCTGAGCTTCCAATAGGGTCAGACTGGAAGGAGGGATTGGGAGAGCCAGGCAAACAGGAAGGAGGGGAGGGGAGCAGACAGGGTAGGAGAAAAAGAATTCGGTTCTAGAATCGCACCATCCTAACTCTTCTGGCTTGACTTGTGGTCCACTGTGGATGGGCCATCTGAGAAGGGGCATGAACCTTGGTAAAAGGCCTTTGGAGTGGCAGCCTGGACCACCGAGCAGAGTCATGAGATCTGGGACTTTGTTCTTCACTCAGCCCTCTTGGTGGGTCTTCACACTTCATGTGTAGCATCCTGCATAAAAGGTGTCTAGGAAGGGTGATAGCCATGAGGGGGCTTCCCAGGGTGGGATTCTGCTCTAGGCTCTGAGAGCTGACAAGCAAATCTGTGTTCTTTGCAGCTACGCTGTGGAGGTGGAAGAGAGGGGGCATCTTCCTTCTTGGTCTGGACCTTTCTGGACTGGAAAGACCGTGTTCCAACCTGAGTCCATCAAGGCGTTCGTGGGTCTTCATGCTGCAGCTCAGCCTCGGAGGGCTCTGCCAGCATCGCTCTTGGAAATTGTAGATTGATATTAAAGTGAGAGGATTTAAGGGATGACTTTCTCCTTTTCTTTCTTCTTTCATCCACCCATCCACCCATCCTTCTTCCCTTCTAGCCTGCTTTCCTTCTTTCTTTCTTTCCCCTTCTTCCATCTTTCTCCCTTCCGTCTACTCATCCATCTATCTACTCATCCATCCATCCATCCATCCATCCAGTGTGCTTTGCATGGAGCAGCAGGGCATGAGCCCAGCAAATGAACAAGTGGAAGAGAGGGAGGAAGTAGAGAATGAGTTTATCTCAAGATCTATCCAGACAAAACTGTAACTCAAAAAGATACATACACCCCTGTGTTCATTGCAGCATTATTCACAATAGCAAAGACATGGAAACAACTTAAATGTCCATCAACAGATGAATGGATTAAGATGTGCTACACATATACGCTGGAATACTACTCAGCTATGAAAAGAATGAAATAATGTCATTTGCAGCAACATGGATGGAACTAGAGATTCTCATATTAAGTGAAATCAGGCACAAAGAGAAAGACAAATATCATATATCACTTATATGTGGAATCAAAAATAGGGCACAGATGAAGCTATCTACAAAACAGTAACAGACTCGCAGACATATAGAAGACACTTGTGGTTGCCAAGGGGGAGGGAGAGGGAGTCGGCTGGACTGGGAGTTTGGTGTTGGTGGATGCAAACTATTACATTTAGAATGGATAAGCAATGAGGTCCTACTATACTGCACAGGGAACTATATCCATCTCTTGGGATAGAGATAGGACACGATGGAAGATAATATGAGAAAAAGAATGTGTGTGTATATATATATATATATATATATATATATATATATATATATAATTGGGTCATTTTGCTGTACAGCAGAAATTAGCACAGCATTGTAAATCAACTATACCTTAATAAAACAAAACAAAACAAAAAAGTATAGATAATATCCTGTGATTAGATACATGGATATATGATATTTTATCAGTGCATTGTATTATAGGATTTTAAATATATACAGCTATAACAAAAATAAATATACATTATAAGAGGAAGTTAGAACACAGAGAGGAAACAGCTTTAGAAACAAAATAATTGGAACTAGACTCTCTTCTTGATCAGCATGATTTCTTTCTTTCTTTTTTTTTTTTTTTTTTCTCTTCTTTCTATAGCAGCACCTGCAGCATATGGAAGTTCCTGGGCCAGGGGTCAATTAGGAGCTGCAGCTGCAGGCCTACACCACAGCCACAGCAACACCAGATCCTTGGCACATCTATGACCTACACTGCAGCTTGTGGTAACGGGAAGGATACTTAACTCACTGAGCAAGGCCAGGGATGGAACCCAAATCCTCACAGACACCATGTCAGGTTCTTAACCTACTGAGCCACAAGGGGAACTCCACGGATGCCTCCTTGGGTGGGATGTGGCATAAGAGTGGAAGGGCCTTGCTCCCTCTGCCACTATTCTATCATATTGGTCTTAATTACCCTTTTCCCAGGAATTAGTCTAATGACTCTTTTTGTGTGTGTGTGCAATGAATTCTAATTTTCCTACTTGAAAATTGGCTTGAGTTAAGTTTATCAAACACTTTTCTAGGACTATCAGGCACTGAGCTCTGGATGAGGAATCACGAATTTAATAAATTAGGGTCTATGGTCTTAGAACATCTGCACTTCTTAGCAAATCAGTAGTAATTTTAAAAGCATTTTTTTTTCTTTTACATCTCATCACCAGGGGCTTGGAATACATGTCCCACCCACCGTGTTTTCCCTTTCCTGAGGGCTGATATGCCTCATCCTACGAGACACAGGTTGCCATCCAAACACCAACCATCGGAGTTGATGGGGCCATGAGGTCTTGCTGTGTGGAAGTCATTGAAATCTTTTGGAAAAAAAAAATAGTCACCACCACCCCCTTTTACTGGTGATAATTTATACACATTCCACATGTTTAAATACAGTTCACTGTGCTGCATCTTATAAAAATCTCCACCGAGAACATTTCTCCTTAATGTCACTGTATAAGCTGGAAGTATAAGACCAATTTTACAATTATTCTGTCAAATCTTAATTTAAGAAAAAAAAATCATGTATCCATTTTCAGATGTGGAAGGAGTTTCCTGGTAGAGACTTGGCTTGATGGTAGGGAAGCAGGAGCTTCAGAAAAGTAATGGTTGGGGGGGGGAGGTTGGTGATTCCGTGACACACTAGGTGTGCCATGGATGTGGAACTCCTGGCTGGTCTAAGGAAGTCCCCACAAGAGTAGAACCCACGGGCAATGGGCTCCCCAGGATGGGTGAGCCTGGAAATGGTGGAGCCTGTTGGAGTTTCCAACCCTTAGCAAGAGTCCAATGTAGTGATGCCCACAGACTGGCTTTCAAGCCTTCAAGAGGAGGACACACGCTTCCCCATAACATGGGTAGACCTTGGGCACATGAGGATGTCACAACACCTCCATCCCTGCCATGCCCGACCTCCAGTGGTCTAGCCTCCCGTATCTTCCATGCCCACATCCTGTGCTCCTCTCCCTTCCATAGAGCAATCAATCCCATAGATCACTCTATGGAATTCCTGCTCCTAAACAAGCCTCCTTAAATCTCCCTTCTGTCTTCAATGCCCTTGTCCTGCTGTAATTGATGCCGGGGTCTCGGTGATGTGCCCTGGGGACAAGTCTTCTCTGCCATCCTCCATGGGGGCAACTCTTCCTTCTTCCACACCCAGTGGGCATCAGGATCAGTTGGGAACCACGTCTACTTTTATCCCTGAAAATAAGTACCATCTGCCTGTGCTACCTTTCCCCTCTTGCAACCCTGGCATTTACCAATCTCCCAGGCACTTTTCTCACTTATCAGACACCGTGGGCACTGGGTCAGCATCTCCCCCGACCCCCAACCCATGGTCATCATTGAAGGTGACCTCAGCCTTAACCTGTATGATCCATCACCCATCCTGGATGCCTCACAGATGACTGATCCACCTATTAGTTTTCAGAGACTTGCTTCCCCCCATGTGAGCCATCTAAATGACAGGTCACACATATGTGGCCGTTACCCACTCCTAGAAACTACTCTCAAATCTTTTTTTTTT
Organism: Sus scrofa; assembly: GCF_054392235.1. NCBI lineage: Eukaryota > Metazoa > Chordata > Mammalia > Artiodactyla > Suidae > Sus > Sus scrofa. The sequence continues at coordinate 45,622,989 of NC_139388.1, forward strand.
TTTTTCATTATAGCTGGTTTACAGTGTTCTGTCAATTTTCTCCTGTACAGCCTGTTGACCCGGTTATCCACACATGTATAAATTCATCAGAAGGGAGGTATTCGACATAGTTCCCAGCGCTATTCAGCAGGATCTCATTGCCCATCCATTCCAAAGGCAACAGGCTTAAATGCTAGAAGCATCGCATTCTCAGGCCTGTCCTAGCTCTCTCTGGAAGCTGTCTTCGTTTTACACGTTTCCTTCGGTTTCCCTGGGATGTCTGGGCCCTGCATGTCAATACTCTCTTCCTTGCTAGCCATGTCGTCTGCCTTTGATGCTGCACCTGCTCTCTCAGTTCTTTTGTTCCGTCCATTCTGATGTGCGTCTTCTCCATGTCACTCCTCTTTTCACTGTCCATGCTCCAACCCTGGCAAGACCCCAGGCCTGAGTCAATCCATTTTCCTCTCTTCTCTATACCTGCCCTGAGTTAACAAGCGATGCTGGAGAAAACCACACTCATCTGTGAAGTGGAGGCCCTACAAACACAAGGTCTCTGGGCTCGGTGATGCCTGCCCCACTCTGTACCACGCTTCCGAGTTTGCCCACTCGGTTTTGCTCCAGAATAAGAAATCATCCCATGTGATTATTCCAAAATTTCTCTATGGTTTTCTACACAGCATCTTCCTCTCCCATCGAAGTGGAAAAGCCTTCCTTCCTTGAGCGGGAGGTTGACCATTCCACTCTGTCTCTGCTCCCCCTTATTTTCACACCTGCTCCCCAAGTGCATGGCTTGGAGGATTCACTCCTTTCTCTCCTATGTTTTCAACATCTCCCACTGTCTTCTCTTGCTACTCCTTCCTTTTAACAATGGAAGACATTTAGATCTCTTCCAACTTGGGGCTCCCCTTGTGGCTCAGCAGGTTAAGAATCCGACTAGTATCCATAAGGATGTGGGTTCAATCCCTGGCCTCGTTGAGTGAGTTAAGGAGTGAGTTGCCATGAGCTGGGGTGCAGGTCATAGACAAGGCTCAGATCCCATGTTTCTGTGACTGTGGCTGTGGCGTAGGTCGGCAGCTACAGCTCAGATTTGAACCCTAGCCTGGGAACTTCTTTATGCCACAGGTATGGCCCTAAAAAGACAAAAACAAAACAAAACAAAAAAACCTCTTCCAACATAATAGAAAAAAATTTCCTACAGCCCTAAGCAACTTCTTGCCCTCACAACTGGTCAAGTTTCTGAAAACTTAATCTACACTCAATGTCCCCACTCCCCCTGCAATTGTTACTGAATCGATCTTGTATCTGCACACCCATGTGCAGTAAAGCCAATCTACTGACACGAGGCTGTGCTGAAGGAAAGTGTAGCATTCATTGCAGAGTACCAAGCATGCAGCTTATGCTCAAAGACCTGGCCTCTCTGATGGATTTCAGGGATGGGATTTTAAAGGCAGTGTGTTGGAGCAGGCTGTAGCATGGATGATCAGCTTGTGCGCAGTTCTTCCATTGGTTAGCAACTAAGTGAAGTTTCAAGCATCATAATCCTTTTGGTTTCAACCCAGCTAGAGTCCAGGGCTTGTGGTCAGCAGGGTCCATCCGATGGGAGCTCTTCCAGAACAAACAACCTAGGAATGTGGGTCAGGCCTTTATCTTTCAGGGAACTAGGAGTTTGGTGATTCTGCTATGTGTCGGATTTATAGTCTAAATTGTTACCAGTTTCTCAGCTCAACAGCTATTCTGTTTCTACATCTTCACATTTCCTAATCACTAACTCTTGAGCCAGTATTTTGAGAATCAGGGGATGCCTAGGAGACTAAAGCCAAAAAGCCTTTTACTTCAAAGGACAGGGACACAATTAACATCACAGTTTGGTGGCTACTCCTTCCATCTCATGGAAACTCATCTCAGCAGAATTGCCAGAGTGCTTGCAGACAAGGATGCTTTTCAGTTTTCAGAGAACTTGATTTTTCTGCAAGCATGAGGGCATAACCACTTCTTAAAAGTTTGACTTCCAAGATCCTAACTACATCCTGGATTTTTGCTCCCTTTCTGGGCTCCTTTGTAGAATTTACTTCTCATGACCTTTCCATCGAATGTGTACTTTCCTCAGGATGTCCTTTTTCTCTCTTTTCACTTTAGAGACTCGCTGGGCAACCTTGACCTTGCTGTTGGCTTCAACTATGACTTCAAATATAAATGTGACTATAAAGATAAAATTTTCTGGGCATCTAAGCTTGGATCTCTCACCTCTTTCTGCATCTTCACGGGCCTTGGATTTTTTCATCTAGAGATCCAAGGCCCCAGAAGCCATCCTAGATTCCTTCCCCCCCCGGCCCCAGGATGGCCACTGCCTATTCAATCACTGAATTATGTCCGTTCTCATGACTGTGCATTCTTGCCATTGCCACAGCCATGGCCCAGGTCCTTAAGATCACTTCCTCTCACTTGGTCAGTTCAACACCTTCCATACTGCCAGCCTTCAATACAGCCAACGTATTGTCTACATGGCAGCCAGAGTCATCTTTTTCAATGCCAATGTGACCTTGCAGCTTGCATATTTTAGCCTCTGCTATAGAGTCCCTCCATCTTTTTCTTTTTTTTAATAAGTTTTCAAAGGCCTTCATGAGGGACCTCACCTGCTTCCTTAGAAGCATCCTTTGCCGTTCAGACCACATAGAACACCCTGGAAACACTGAACTTACTCAGTTTCCTAAAAGTACCAAATTTCATTCTGTTCCCCAACCTCACACCCCAGAGACTGGGGCCTGCATTCCTTTCCCATGCTAGCCCAGCAGCCTGACATGGCAGCTCATGTCGCATGGCCTTGTTGGGGTGTCTGTTGCCATAGCAGGTCTTGCCTCCAGGTAGGACTCCCCCGTGTCAGGGCAGAAACCACGTGGTCATTGATGGAGCCGACCCCAAGCACCGTGCCTTGAACAGGCAGGGTCTCTGCACATGTTGGTCACATGCCTTTGCATTCAAAGTCTACGGAGAGAGATCAGGGGGGCACTTTTCCATTTCCTGAAAGTCAGTCTATATCTGGGGCTCCATCATGTGGAGTTCAATTTATTACCGGAACATCTTTCGGTTTTTATCAAATTCCTAAGACAGCTGGGTCCATGGAAGCCTCTCTCGACGCCCAAATCACAACTTGTAAGCAACTAGGGTTATTTCTCTCTGCATGAAGCTAACCAGCTGGTGATTCCCATCTCTGAGCAGATGTTCACCCCCGCGTAGACCCCGCAGGGCCCTGCTCAGGGCTACACCCCTCACACATGGCTGGAGCCACGTTGTGGTCCTGGAGAAACTCTCTCACTCAGGAATCTTTTCAGTTCAGCTGTTGTTGAACCCTTAGCATCCACGGAAGGAAAAACTGAGAAATAATTTCCAGACCGGAGCAAAGGGAGCTGAGGCAGGGAGGAAGGATGAAGCAGGTCAGTTGTTGGGTAACATCAAAAGTCAGTCTAGGCTGTGAAGGCACAAAATAAACAGAGGCCCACAAAGCCAAACAGGACAGAAATGCTCCTTAGCTGACCCCACCCGGCCCAGACCACCCACTTTGCAGATTCACTCACCACCCATGGGGCCCCACCCTCCCCAGGGGGCAGGCTGGGCTATGGGGTGGAGGAGGAGGGGTCAGCACAGACCAACAGGACCCTCCCCAAGCTGCTCAGCAAGGGACTTGGGCAGCAAAACCAGCTAGAGGTTGGGAGAGGGCGAGTTTCTTGTCTGCTCCCTCCATTTCCACTTTGATAGAGTCCCACAGCTTGGTCCATTTTTACCCTAATGCAACTCGAACCAAGTCTGGGGGGTAGGGCTGCATTCTTTGAAAAGGCGTATTCAGCGTGTATCATCCCATTAGAGTGAAAAACAAACTATTGGAGTTCCCGTCGTGGTGCTGTGGAAACAAATCTGACGAGGAACCATGAGGTTGCGGGTTTGATCCCTGGCCTCACTCAGTGGGTTAGAGGTCCGGTGTTACTGTGAGCTGTGGTGTAGGTCGCAGACACGGCTCGGATCTGGCATGACTATGGCTGTGGCTGTGGCTGGCAGCTGTAGCTCCAATTAGACCCCTAGCCTGGGAACCTCCATATGTCGTGGGTGCGGCCCTAAAAAGCAAAAAAAAAAACCAAAAAAACAAAAAACAAAAAAAACACAAACAAACACAAGAGCTAAGGGAAAAGAAAAACGTGAACTTATGGAGTTCCCATCGTGGCGCAGTGGTTAACGAATGGACTAGGAACCATGAAGTTGAGGGTTCGATCCCTGGCCTTGCTCAGTGGGTTAAGGACCCGGCTTTGCTGTGAGCTGTGGTGTAGGTTGCAGATGCGGCTTGGATCCTGAGTTGCTATGGCTCTGGTGTAGGCCGGAGGCTACAGCTCTGATTTGACCCCTAGCCTGGGAACCTCCATATGCCACAGGAGCGGCCCTAGAAAAGGCAAAAAGACAAAAAGAAAGAAAAACATGAACTTTTAAGGAAGCTTTTCTAGAGGGAGGCTTAATGTTTCCTAGTTGAGATGCTGAGGTCCAGGGAGGGAGGGAGGTTTGCCTGTAGTCTCTGAGCTTGAACTATGGCCAAGCCGAGGTCTCTGAGCCCAGCCAAAGGCCTGCCCACCCCTCTCTATGCTGTGGGCCTCTGGGAAGGCTGCCCCCTGCATCTGCTGGGGAAACTTGTCTGGAGTTAGAGTCCCAGGACCAGGTCTTCAGAGCCTCGGCGGTTCTCTCTGCTCTCAGCAGCCGCCCTGCATCCGCTCTCCTCTCTGCCTCCCAGACTCACACCCTCCTGTGTTTCTGGATGGTGGACCACAGGAAGCTGGCCAGGTGTCCCATGCATGGAGAGACACAAACACAGGAATGCTGCTGCCTTGGTTTCCAGCCCTTCCTTGGAGGAGCTAAGGAGGCTTTTGGCAACTCAGGAAAGTGGTAAACTCCCAGAAAGGCAGCCTCCCTTCCAATTCTGGCTGAAACGTCACCTCTTCCAGGACGCCTTCCCTGTTCCCCAGCCTTTGTCTGGGGCACCCCTCCCTCCATCTACAGACAGATCCTGGGCCCTCCTTGCACAGCCTGTTCATGTGCCTCTGGGTGGGACTGGACCTACTTCGCCAGAAGGATACTGCTCTCTTTCTCTTAGAACCCCCACGTGCACAGGGTGCCTGGCTCTGAGGATGCTTGGGAAACACTCATGACAGGTGAACAAGCCTTTCAGCTTCTTTAGAACCAGGGATGCAAAAGAGACCAAAGAATGCTCTCTACCAGGCTCAGCGCCCAGAGGGTGAAAGAGCAGGAAGGCAAAGGCAGGACCCCCGACAGGATGGAAGAGCAAGACCTTCCCCCTCTCAGGTTGCCCCCTTCCAGACCTGGACACGGGGGGAGGGGGGAGTCTTTGCTCTGCCCTGGCCTCCTATCCACTTTCGTCGGACCCCAGGTCCACATTAGACATAAAGGAGCTGAAGGTGCAGATGTGACCGAGGTAAGAGAAATGCAAACCTTTGCTTAAAATGCCCACCTCTGATCCAGGGAAAGGCTACTTAATCGACTGCTGTTTGACCCCGCGCGTGGGATGTGTTTGGACCCAAGAGCGTAGACGTGACTGCAAAGCAGACCAAAGACGTGGCTGCAAAGCCTGAAGGGCTGCCCCGAGGACCGTCTCAGAAGGCTGGAAGGAGGGGCAGGGAGAAGGACGAGGCTGCGGGGTCTGCCTCATAGCTCTTCCCTTCCTTTCCCCACCCTCTCGCCTCCTCCCAGGCTGTTCGCAGGGGGCACAGGTTGGGTTTCCTGGGAAGCAGGCCCTAGAGAAGGAGTCCATGAATGAGCCCTCTTGGGGTCCCCATGGAAGGCAAGGCAGGGATGGGAAGGCAGCAGAACTGGGCAGAGGAGGAAGCTGTGCTGCAAGGCTGTGTCAGTGGAAGGCCTCAGCCAATATGGCAGAGGGCTCTGAGCTCTTTAGCCTGCTCACCCTGCTCAGTCAAGGTTGGGCAGGGCTGTGGTCTTCAGCTGAGACAACCCTGAAAGGGGCCAAGAGCTAAGGGCTGTCTGCTGGGGCCTCTACTCCTGAAGGGGAATCTGGGCAGCCCATCCCATCTTGGGCTTGAAAAGAAAGGTGATCAGAGGGGCAAGCCCTGGGTGGCAGGAGAGGTGTTGGGCTTGGCAGGGAGATGTGACCAGGGCTACCAAGGGCAAACCAATGTCCCTTCTCCTGTTCACCCCACCCACTCATCTTACCTGGCTTAGGGGGAAGGAGTGTCAGGTGTCAAATATAAGACTATTGCACCCAAATGGCCCGCATCTGACAAACACTAACTTCTGATCTGGAAGCCCCTTCTCTTTCCTCATCGTTCAGAAGGGAACTGAGTCCTGGAGAGGGGTGGTGAGGGGGCTCAGGGTCCCATGTAAGTCACCGTGGGTCCAGGAGGAAAGCCCAGGGACTCTGTCTCCCACGCGTGGGTTCAGACCATCTTCCAAGCTACGCCTGGTAGAGAATGATGCTCCCGCCCTCCCGACACTGAGCCTGTCGACCAAATCTCCAGGGCTTGTTGCCTTTTCACAAACAATGCAAAACGAGACTTTATGGAGTTTGTAAGGAATTCTCAGTGCTATCCTCAGGGCACAGGGAAGCAGGAGAAAGCAGAGTCAATGTCTCTGCCTTTCGTCCAGGAGATGAGAGACATGGCCAGTGAGCGATGGGCGATCACCCAGCAGACCAAGAGAAACCTCTGTTTCCTCCCCTGGAACATGAGACTGGCGTGTTACCTGATTACAGTCCCTAGCCCAGCATCGGGTACACAGTAAGAGCTCAGGAAACACTGAGTGAGTGAGTGCATGAGTACGCAAACCAGTGAAATTCATTGCCTCATGGATAAGATCCAAGTGAGAAGTTAAATGAATAGCATTTATTTTTACAAACGGATAACAACTCAGCCCAAGAATCCAGCCGAGCGAGCCCGACTCGGTTCCTGGCAGAGAGACTCAGATCCGATTTGGAGCAGTGACCATTTCCTCCCAGATTTAGGCACTGGATTCACTGTGATAAATGGCCCAGGCTCCTCATTGCATTTAATGGCAAACCCTGATCCAAGTGGAACCGCAGCCAGGGGGCTCATGGGAGCCCTGGAACAGACCCCCAAACCTGGAGAAGCCGACACTGTTGTTCCAGAAACATTAACTCCTAATCCCCAGGAAGCACGCACTTCTGCTGAGGGGAGGGGAGGCTCCCCCTGCACAAGCACTAATAGCCACGGTTAATCCTCATCCCAGGGAAAGATTCTTGCCCGAGTGTCTGGCGAAGCTACATCACCATCAGCACGAGGGCCCGATGCAGAGAGAGCCAGGGACACTGAGAGCCTCCGTCTGGGTTTACAGATGCTGCTGGACTCCTCCAGCAGCTGGGGGCCAGGGCAGCCCCTGCAGCCACACAGCTTAGCTCGCCTGCCTGTGTCCAGAGGAAGGCAAGCATCCCTGAGTTTCCAGCTCCAGTCTTTCTTCTCCATAGGGATGCAGGAGGCTGTGTCTCTGGGCCTAAAATGAAAAAAAAAAAAAAAAATGGGGCTCTAGACAGTCCATGATGCCGACTGAGTCCATGGATTTTTTTTTTTAATTTGCACATTTTTTATTATACTATAGCTGATTTACAATGTTGTGCCTTTTTTTTTTTTTGTGCGCATAACCCGTGGATTGTTTTTAGATGCCCCAGTCATCCTTCCCTGAGCGCCCGTGTCCACCCCCCACGGCCCCCCACTTTGTCTCCTGCTTTCTTTCTTCCTTAAGCCTTGGACAGAGAACATCCTTGGGGTTCCAGAATACAGCCCCCGCCTTCTGTGCCCCTCTGTCTTAGCAGCGCTGGGCATTCCTCCAGGCTCACAAATTTGCCATCTCCCCTCTTGCAACTGCTTCTAATGCCAGCCCCTGTCTTCTCCTCTCAGCTACTCCTGAAGTGTCAGAGCAGTGGTTCTCCACCAGCGATCCATGGCCTAACGTCCATTCATAGGGAAATACATAAATAATGAATAAACACCTGCTAAGAAGTAACTTTTCTGTTAAGTCAAATTTATTCACTTTAAAGGACTATCAGACATCTGTGGCACAATGGGTTGGGGATCTGGCTTTGTCACTGCTGTGACTCTGGTTGCTACTGTGATGTGGGTTGATTCCTGGCCTGGGAACCTCAGCATGCTGAGGGGTTGGCCAAAAAAAAAAATAAATAAAATAAAATAAAATAAAATTTAAATAAATAGGAGTTCCCATTGTGGTTCAGTGGGTTAAGAACTGACGTAGTCTCTGTGAGGGTGTGGGTTAGATCCCTGGCCTTGCTCGGTGGCTTAAGGATCCAGCATTGCCTTGAGCTCTGGCATAGGGTGAAGTGCAGCTCGGCTGTGGCTGTGGTGTGGGTTGGCAGCTGCAGCCCTGATTCGATCCCTAGCCTGGGAACCTCCACATGCTGTGGGTGTGGCCGTAAAAATAAAAATAAAATAAAATAATGAAATAAAATAAAGGCCTATATGGAGTTCCTGTCATGGCGCAGTGGTTAACGAATCCGACTAGGAACCATGAGGTTGTGGGTTCGGTCCCTGCCCTTGCTCAGTGGGTTAACGATCCAGCGTTGCCATCAGCTGTGGTGTAGGTTGCAGACTCGGCTTGGATCCAGTGTTGCTGTGGCTCTGGCGTAGGCTGGCAGCTACAGCTCCGATTTGACCCCTAGCCTGGGAACCTCCATATGCCGTGGGAGCGGCCCAATAAATAGCAAAAAGACAAAAAAATAAAAAAAATTTAAAAATAAAGGCCTATCAAGAATTGTCTTTCTTCAACAGAACAGAGATGGTTGCTATTTATTTCCTTTCTTGTTCTCACTTGGCCAAATAAAAAGTGGATGACCTCTGGAGTTCCTGCTGTGGCTCAGTGGACACGAGTCTGACTAGGTTGGATCCCTGGCCTCGTTCAGTGGGTTAAGGATCCGGCGTTGCCGTGAGCTGTGGTGTAGGTCACAGACATGGCTCGGATCTGGCATTGCTGTGACGGAGGTGTAGGCTGGTGGCTACAGCTCTGATGTGACCCCTAGCCAGGGAACCTCCATATGCCTCGGATACGGCCCTAAAAAGACCCCCCAAAAAAAAAATTTAAAAAAAGTGGATGACCTCAAAGTGGAAACGAAATTAGTGTCACAATTTCTACTCTCCCGGGAAGCACAGAAGCCCCCAAACACACAGCCACAGGGCGTCCCTCCCTGCCTGTCCTCCTTCCACCTGGAGCACCTGCTGTGGAAACATTCACTGTCCCCTCTCCCAGGTGGAATGTCCCATGAGGGGTTCTCTCAGCAATTCTGTCCTTGGCAAAGGCACCACGACCCTCCTGACCCTGGAATCTCCAGCTAGAATGTTCTGGGGTTCTCCTGTCAGCCAAGGGACCACATTCTTTTTCCTCTGCCTCTTTGGGTTTCATCTCTTTCTCTCCAAGGCACTGCGGTGCCCATGATTCAGGGATCAAGATTCAGGAAAGCCTCCAGCGGTTGCCCTAGGCCAGTGCTTTTCTTGACCAAACCTAATGCACCCAGTGCAAGCCAGCACCCCGGTCTCACGCAAACACTGCCTTAGCCGAAATGTCACCGAGGGGAGCCTATGGGGTTGTGCCCCACGAGATACATATTAGGTATCGAAGAATGGGTTTTTTCTTTCCTTTTTTTTTTTCCAGGTCAACATTTGCATATGTATACATTGGAAGACCTGACAACGCTGGGCTTGCTGTCTTGCATGCTAACACATCTCAAGAGCCAGAGAAGGCATCTCCTTCCAGCGGGGGCCCACTCGGGTTCACCCAGGCCCTGTCACTCCCTGCTGTGTACACCCATTCATGCATGTCCCCTACCATTTGTCTGAAGGCGCTCCTGTTGAAGCCCCTGCACCAATCCCATCACCCTTCTTTCCAGGAATTTAAACTCACACATTCTGCACAGAACTGAAGGCTACCCATGAAGCCAGAAGGCCACAGCGGAGCTCCCTCTGTACTTTAGTGAGCCACAAAGCACCCTCCGCCTCGGTTTCCCTGTCTGCAGAATGGGCCAATGACCTCTGCCTTTGGAGTCCAATGAGACAAAAATGAAGAAGTGTGAGAGTGTGTGTGTGTGTGTGTGTGTGTGTGTGTGTGTGTGTAATGCTCTGAGCTCCTTGGAGAGCAGGTAACATAAAAATTCAAGGTGTTATTATTAGAGACTAAGAAATTTTGTTCTATGCTAATTAAACTCACACCTTACCACTTTACACACAGGGAAGAGGCAGCATGACAGTGTGACATGCGACCGAGGAGGAAGAGTTCTGCCTGTGAGCACGAGACAGGCTGACTCCACCGCGCGGGGCCTTGATGTGCGCGCAAACCTGTCTCCCGCTCCCCACTCCGCATCCAGCCCCGGGCCCCGACATCTGCCGAGAGGCTGATGGAGCGCCCGGCTCCGCACGGAGCCTTGATGGTTCTCTGCGCCTGTTAAGACGTTGTCAAGCTGAGGTCAGGCAGGTGAGATTTAGGGAGGCAGCCCCGCCACTGGCTTGCCACCACTTACGGAACCGCCTGCAGGACGCAAGGGAGACAACAGAGAGTTCTTAGGCGATGGCTTTCGCAGCCCTCTGGGGATGCAGCTGTGGTCTTCCTCTGCCACAGGGATGCTGTGACAGGGCCGGCTCCGCGGCCGCAGGTGGCATCGACGGAGAGCGGGCGCCGGCGTTATTGATCCGGTTGCCCTGGCGGAAGGGACGATCGCGGGAGACATACCATTTTTTTTCCTGCTTTTTCCAGGGCCAAAAAAGAGACTATCCATGGAAGGTAATGGAGCTGTCACGAAGGAGAGAGAAGTGGAAATTCACGGTTCTCTTGTGAGGCAAAGACATCTGTGTTATTGCACCCTAAGCCAATAGTTTTTAAAACAAAGTCATAAAACAAAGCTACTGTATATAAGAGAGGTGGAAGCCACGCAGGCCTCCCCGCACTCGGTGGGGGCTTCTGGAAAGAAACAAACCTTTGAAAAGGGGGGTGCAAAATGATACCGAGTGACACAGACCCCTGGGATAGAGGAGGGAGCAGAGGGGTTAGGCCTCCAAGGTGGCTGCTTTCCCTCCAGAAGGAAGCAGCCTGTTAGCACTGCAGGGGAGAGAGGCACCGCTGTGCCTGGGAGAAGGCATGGGGTGACAGGGACCCTGAGGGACAGGAAAGATGCAAGGCCCTGTACCACCCTCATCACAAGCCTGGGAGAGGTCGCTCTGAGACAGGAAGGTCCCTAGAGCTGTGACCACCACGCGCACGTGCTCCCGTCCCAGTCTTTCACAAACACCACCTGGTCAATTTCCAAACCAGTGTCCTCATTTTCTGATGAAAAAATGCCAGCCTGGAGCAATCGACTGTCGATCCCTTGGTTGATCAAGGTCATAGGACAGGTCTTCTGACCTCAAATTCAGTGCCTTTTTTTTTTTTTTTTTTACAGCACCTTCTTTCTCCTTCTGCTCTGTCAAGATAGGTCTGCCTGCTCATCTCTACAGCCCCTCGCCCTCCAGTGCGCCAAGATGTATCAATCCCCGAGGAAAGCAGGAGGCCCTGATGTGCTTTGTTTGTTAGGAGGCCACACCAGCTGTAGGTCTGCAGAATATCCGGGCCATTCTTCAAGCCCCCTGCCCCAGCTCTGGGAACCCACCTGCCTGAATAGATGCTGAAGGGATGCCAAGAAGTGGGTGACTGATCTTCCTCAGCTCCACTGCATAGACTTCTCCCTCCAGTGTTTCCCTCCGTATCCACAGGCAGGATCTTCTCCTGTCCATCCTCATGAAGAGTACTCCGAACGAATGTGAGGAGAAAAAAAAAAAAAGAAGAATCTTTGTAATGTATATTAGTAACATTTAATTAGCCTTGGATTCTTTTTTCATTTTTTTATTTTAATTTAATTTAATTTTACTTTATTTTTTTATCTTTCATCCTTTTAGGGCTGTACCTGTGTCCTTTTAGCATTTGGAGGTTCTCAGGCTAGGGGTCTAATCGGAGCTGTAGCCGCCGGCCTACACCACAGCTCCGGCAACACCAGAGCTGAGCTGCGTCTGCGATCCATGCCACAGCTCACGGCAACGCCAGATCCTTAACCCACTGAGCGAGAACAGGGATTGAACCTGCAACCTCATGGTTCCTAGTCAGATTTGTTTACGCTGCACCATGATGGGAACTCCTGGATTACTTTTTTTGTTAATTTCTTTGTCTTTTTTTTTTTTTTTTTTTTTTTTTTAGGGCTGCACCTGTGCCATGTGGGAGTTCTTAGGCTAGGGGTCTAATGGGAGCTATAGCTGCTGGCCCACACCACAGCCACAGCAACGGCAGATCCTTAACCCACTGAGTGAGGCCAGGGACGGAACCTGCGTCCTCATGGATACCACTCAGGTTCATTACTGCTGAGCTGCAGTGGAAACGCCCAGCTTGGATTACTTATTAAGAGACGATTATTCCTATTATGTCTGTCACAGATGAATGACTACGTACTGCCTTTGATTTAGGGGCTTAAAGTTCTCCACTGAGTGTCACAAATCCCCCATTACACCCCTGGGGCTGGGCTTTGCATTTGGAGTGGGCAGAGGCAAATGGTACCCTCTGCACAGCCAGCTGCTTCCCCGTGGACCTGGCAGCGGGATAAGGTTACATCAGCCTTACTTCTGGTAAAGGCAGAGGATGCATTAATGAAACGTTCTTGACAGATGCCCTGATGGGAGGGAAGGATTCAAGCTACTGAAACCGACAGAACCTTCCAGAGCAACATCCTCGGAAGTGAGTGCCCTCCACCCAGGCCATGTGGATGTCCCACGAGAAGGCCTTTGGAGATCACAGTCTGCAAATGTCTCACTTATTGCAGGGAAAGCAGACTTCAGAGAGGGAATGGATGTGGCCACAGACCAGGGCTAAAGCCCCGAAACTTCCCGTTATGCAGAAAACATGCCCTAAGTCCAAGAGTCAGGAAAGATCCTTCCATACAAATGCCCCCAGACCTCTTTCTGTCTTCCTGCCCCTCCCCAACGATGCCTTTTATTTTCATTTTTTTTTATTTTCTTTTGTCTTTTTAGGGCCTTTTTTGTCTTTTTTCTGCGACCTACACCACAGCTGACAGCAACGCCAGATCCTTAACCCACTGAGCGAGGCCAGGGATCGAACCTGCATCCTCATGGATACTAGTCAGATTCGTTTCCATTGAGCCATGATGGCAACTCCCAACGATGCCTTTTATGTATAAGCTGAAGAGCTCAGAAATATCTTGCCAGCTCACTGCGCCAGGTTGAGACCTCCGGACTCATGGCCACCCCGAAAGTCAAGATGGTAACTAGGTAAGTGGACCCCACATTCCTCAAGTGTGATGGCACCGGAAATCCCATCTTAGACCTTTGCCTGTTGACTCCGTCATGCCCTTTTTAAAATGCAAACCACCCAACAAAAGCCATTAACTCTCCAGCATAAGTGAGTTTTCAATCCTCTTCATAGAATGTGTTTTAAAACACGAAGCTAAAGGCCACTAAGAGTCAGCCCCTGGTTGGGGAGTGGAATCCTGAGACTGTCCTGGAGGAGCAACTGGTCACCAGGGAAGACTCGTAGGCCACCCGCAGAGGGAAGAGGGCAGGCAAGGAGAGGATGGGGCACAAGTGTCTCCAGGGGATGTGGCCGAGGACAAGGAGAAAGGCAACTGGAGGCTGGAGAAGCATCCTGTGCTGTTTCCAGCAGCCTCATCATTCTGTACCGATCTCCTCATTCTGTACCAGAGCTTTGGTACAACTGAAAATCAAGCAGATTTGCAAATTACCGGTAAAAAATAAACACAGTCAGAAAACATTACATTGAAGTGGAAAATAATAAAAACCAACCAGAGATTCCCACTCTGGTGCAGTGGGTGAAGCGTCTGACTGTGGTGACTCAGGTCGCTGTGGAGGTGTGGGTTCAATCCCCAACCTGGCTCAGAGGGTTAAAGGATCCAGCATTGCGGCAACCATGGCACGGGTTGCAGCTGCAGCTCGGATTCAACTCCTGGCCTGGGAACTTCCATATGCCATGGGTGCATCAATAAATAGAAAAAAAAAATCAATGATATTTAGATGCAAACTATTACATGTAGAGCGGATAAGCAATGGGGTCCTCCTGCACAGCACAGGAAACTATGTTCAATTTCTTGTGGTGGAACACGACAGAAGATTCTATGAGAAAAAAATGGGTACAAATGCATAGGACGAGGTCACTTTGCTGTGCAGCAGAAATTGATAGACCATGGTCAATCAGCTATACTTTTATTAAAAAATAAAAATAACAACTATGAATTTAGCAGGATGCATGTGTCCTGCTCTAAAGCATAAGGCTATTCATGGTGTCCAGGTGGCGGTAAGGACCCCTGAGCGTGTTGCGTTGTGTCAACAGGTCCACCTTATTACAGGCTCTGGAAGGTCCCCCTCCCTGTATGGTGCCTTGTGTGCCATGTGACCCGTCTGTGGAGAGGAAATAGCCTGATGTATCAGGTCTCGCTCAGTAATTCTTATTCGTTCCCCACCACTGGGATTGCACTTCTTTGGTAAACTGACCAAGCCATCAACTCAGATATGGGCTCGGACATCACACAACAGCGCTCAGAGCGGGTTAGGTAGTTTGTGTGAACATAACTCATTACACAGTTCACACGTAATAGATGCTATGATCCAGGAGTTAAAAGCCAAAATGGGGGAGATCAGTCCGAAGCTCCCCTTGAACACCTGCCTTGACCTCATCTCATCCAGGCGCCACCGCATCAGGACGGGAGGCAGATGGTGGCGGGGTATATGCAGGGATTCTGGAGCCCAGTGATCTGGGGCTGAGTCCTCACTCTGCGGTTTCTGCTGTGTGAGCTTGGGCCAGTGGCTTCCCCTCTCTGTGCTTTAATTTCCCTCCTTTGTCCCCTAAAGATCAGAAGGGTAAGTCCCCTCTAGGATTGTTGGGAGTATGTTAATATGTTAAGTAGGTATGTTAATATATGCAAAATACTTAGAACTGTGCCTGGCATGATGTTAGCACTGTATAATATTAACAAGCATATTCTTAGGTTGACGTGGATCTTTCTAGATCATTTGTACACATTTATTCACTTGTAAATATATTCAGTATGTTTTGTTGGGTTAAGAAATTAAGAGGAAAACATACTCGAGGAATCATTTTGCAACTAGCTTTGACTCTAAATAATCCATGAGCCTCAATATTTCTTCCTCTGCACATCCCCTCTTCCACCAGCCAGCAGGATCCTGAGCAGCATGTATAGACCTTCTGAACCGGGAGCAACTCCTCCCATGAAGCCTCCGTTCTTGGTCGGCTCTGGTCCAGCCTTCAGAGCAAAGGTCCTATATGCTGATTTGGTCCTGCTTAGGCCTCCAGGTGCCCACAAAATGGCCCCAGTGCCAGGCACCGAAATCACCTCAGTTGAAGTTCATTTCAAATGCACTAACGGGAGTGTCCATCGTGGCTCAGTGGTTAACGAATCCGACTAGGAACCATGAGGTTTCGGGTTCAATCCCTGGCCTCGCCCAGTGGGTTAAGGATCTGGGGTTGCCGTGGCTGTGGTGTAGGCCAGCAGCTACAGCTCCGATTCAACCCCTAGCCTGGGAACCTCCATATGCCAAGGGTGCAGCCCTAGAAAAGACAAAAAGACAAAACAAACAAACAAACAATCAAATGCACTAAGGCACAGAACATTCTGGAGGAGACCTAGCTCATTGCTGAGTGTCTGCACGCATCTATGTGCATTATGTGTGTGTGCACATGTGTGTGCCAAGGATCACTGGAATTGCTCTAGCTCCTGTATCAGGGCGTGCGGACTGTGTACGTGGGAGCAGAGCCACCTACAGTAGTGACCGCTCCAGATTTTGATATAAAAATATCCCTGGCTATTGGCAAACACCTCTGCCATTTAACACCTCTTGCCTTCGGCTCCTCACCTTACCTGACGATGTTACACGGCCACAGACAAAAGGTCGGGGGAATGTCAGGGAATCTGGGATGATGCACCCGGCCAGCAGCTCAGCGCTGCCCCAGAGAAGATGGAGCAGAAAGAATGGCAGCCAGCATTTAGCTCTGCACTTAGCTGCTTCTCATTAACGAGCTCTCTCGTGGAAGTCTTCGCAGCAACTCTCTGGCTTCCAGGCTTTGTCATCCCACCCACGGCAACCTCTGTTAGTCAATAATAACAGCTTATTTAAAAATAGCAGCATCAACTTGTTTGCACGGTTATTATCGGTGCCTGGCTTCTATCCCCGGAAGACTTGGGAAAGGTGTGCGACCTGCTTCCTCCGGAGCTTCTCTCGCTGAACCTGCTTCCAGATCTGGGGAAAAGACAGGCACGTCTTTAGCAAACACTCACAGCGTAATTGCCAGGCAGTTATGGTCGACGATGGTAAAATACAGCAGTTGGCAGTACGGTGGGTTCATTAGTCAATAAAGCATCGCCGCGCGTTTTATTGAATTGTAACCCTATTTTGCCCTGATGCGGACCTGGTGGGGCTTCCTCCTCCTTATAAATCTGAGTGATTCATTTAGCATTCAAAGTCGGGGAAAAGGAGGATTTGGTCCAGTTCCAGCACCACCCTGCTCCATTAGCTATGCCTGTTATTATCTGCCTTTGCCCCCACCCGCACTCTTGTCAGTGGGGACATTTTGATAAAAGCTCACGCTGGAAATAAATCAGGGAGTGAATGGCCAACAGCTTTCCTATTGGCCACTCCACTCGTTTATGTATAAGCTGATTCTGCTCCCTCGATATCCCTGGAAGGGCCCAAACCTGGTAAGGAGGCCGAGCAGGCAATCTCCCAGCTGCCCTGTGTCCAGCCAGCCAACGGGCCAATATATAGAAGCGTCTCATTTTTTCAACATCTGAGTCAAAATTAAATTGGACACCATCTAATTAATGTTAGAACACTGAAGAGCACACCCTTGTTGAGGCTGCTTATTTAGGGACTGAAATTTAGCACACAACCCCCCCCCCCAACTCATATTTCCACCTCCAAAGTCAGTGGGATATTAAAAGCCAAAATAACAATCGGGTGTAAGTCAGTATTCTTCATTTCATGTCTGCTCAGAGTATCACCAGTAATTTTCTAATTTAAAAAATCATATCCTCTTCGTAAGCGACATTCTCATATGGGCTGGTGCTGGATCATCTGAGTGGGAGGGCGGGCTTAAGAATTGTAAGGAGTGATACACAGAAAAAAAGTGGTGCTCAAATATTATGAAAATATGACTACTGATGAAAAACATCCCTTTTGCTTTTAGGAAATGTTGTTTTTAAAATGTAGGAAATGTGAAACTGAGATCAGGGATCCCTTATCTGCTATTAAAAAAAAAATAGAAAATAGGAGGAAAATACTAAAAATAAAGGCACACCCAAAGAAGAAGAAGAAGGCTGGAAGGCTAAGGAATTTCAAAAACCCAGCATCAAGGGCGTGCTTTGGCCAAGCAGGAGGACATTGAATATTTCTTTTTTATCTGTTCCTGGTCAGAGAGCCCCGGAGCATCTGGTCATTTCCAGGACTTTGACACAGAACCCCACGACTGCCTTTTGGGGTGCTGTTTGGCTTTGGGGCTCCATTAACCACACGTTGCTCCCTCAGAGGGGCCTTTCAGGCTGGTCCCATCCTGTTCAGGGCTCTGCCCTCTGCAGAAGCAGCCACACAGCATCTGTGGAGAAGCATCAGCTAAGGGCCCTACAGATGCACTGTTTGTTTCAGAAGGTTCTCCTGTTTTCCAGACAGCTGACAGTTCAGCAAAGTGAATTAGGAACTTACACGGGCAAAGGACAGAAGCGATTTTTTTTTTTTTCCCTAGCCCACGAGTGCCATAAGAAAAGCTCTTTCAGTAACAGGAGAGTCCCATCCTCACCTTTTAGAGCAGGTGGTCAAGGAAAAGCCTGCCAGGATGAGGCTGTGGGTTTTAAGAGGTCCAAACAAAGCTGGCATGGCCACGCACACCGGAGGCACCTGGAGACAAAGCAGTGTGGACCTGACTGCAGTTTCAGCTGTTAATTTCTGGAAAGCGGTGTCTGTTGTCCTGCCGGCTGGACCTCAAGAAGCAAGCCCTGTGTCCAGGCAAGAGCACACAGCTTTTTGCCCCTCTTTCTCTCGGCTTCTGCCACCTGCAGCCCTCATGCCCATAACTAAAGAACAAGTTCATAATTTCATTGGAAAGGATCGGTTGGCAAATGCTCATTAAACAATTGGGTCTTTGCAAATGCTATCTTTAGATTTTTTTTTTAATTGACCTATTATTTTGCTGGCTCTGGCTGCCAGAACCCCCACCGCACGCAAGGAGATGCTCGCTACCTGGACTTTCTTTGATGAATAGTTTTAATTAAAAAATTCTGTACCATAAGTATTTTAATGTTACAAACATACCAAAGGTATGCAGTCATAAATTTAAGAACACATTTAAATTAATCTATAAATATGCCGCAAAATTGACAGAGTATATTTAAGCAGGAGGACGTGGCATAGATAGCTAATGATGACAATTAAGAATTGTGTACAATAAATGAAAATCAATATTCAGAACAGTTTGGAAAAGGAGAAAAAGAGAGGAACTAAAACCACACGTAGGTTGTCTGAGGGGGGAAAAAATGAGTTGCTGTTTGTATCCTGAAATGCCTGCCACAATGAAGGAAGGGTCGCTGGTAGCATTCTTTTCTCATTGTCATGGATCATAAAAACTCCTGGGGCCCTGCTGGGGTGACAAGAGGGACCTGCCTGGACCCACTGGTCTGGGAGGAGGATTGCTCTGTTTTAAACCCCTAAATAACATCTGTACCTTGCCAGTTAAATAGCTGAAAGGAAACCATCAAAGGGTCCTGGATGCTGAAACATGGACACAAATTGTTTGCCCTTAATGATCTGTTTTCTGCCTTTTAAGCTCCATGACAGTTTGCGTGTGTTGGGGGGGCTCATATCTTAGGAGGCTTCTGGGGTCCTTGGCCAGCTACTGCCCGAGCTGTGGGTACCCCGTTCCCCTCCACTCGATGGGGCAAAACCGGCTCAGGGCCTCTGTCGAAATTGCCATCTGCAAAGCGATGTGTGCGCCGCTCTCACTAATTCACAGAGCACTTTGCTCAGCCAAACCAGAAGCTGTGCACTAACCTCCATTACTACATTCATATTAAAAGACAACTCTGCGTCTTTCAATCATGTATTTCCCTCTAATTAAGGCATATTCACTTTTTTCCCCTAATTAGGTATTCTTTGTTGCATAATGTTTGCTCTAATCTTTTGGAATCTTTCTCAATATCCAGTCATTACAGGCTCCCCTCGAATTCAACCAAAGCATGTTATTTTTTCTGCTAATTATATCCTCATTTACAGATTGGCGCCTCTTCTGATTGGCTCTGTGCACCAGTTGCTGTGACTTCATTAGTTGTGTCTCCTGACCCTGTTATTTCTCGTGACAGGACTTGCTCCGCAAGTCCTGTGGCTCCAGATCCCTGGGTCACTTCTTGCCAGGGTTGAAATAGTGTCAAACACAGGGGGGTTTAGAGTGCCGGAATCACTAGTGCCATTGATAATTACTACACACAGCCACCGTACAAATTACCGCTGTGGCTGGGCCCTCCTTTCCTCTTTTTTTTTTTTTTTTTTTTTAAATGAGTGTTTTAAAGGTGTCATTAACAGGTTAGTTTCATTTTAAAAAAAGCGCCTGATAGGAAAAAAAAAAAAAAAAAAAAAAGCAGTGTGTCTCCCTGCTAAGGCTCCCAAAGAAACCCTCTTTCAGGTACCAAATCTCTTAACCTTTGGTTTTTGGCTGGAACTGCAGCTATGTGAGCAGGGAACTCAGGCTTCAACTCAAGAATTGCTCATCTCAAAAAAAAAAAAAAAAAAATCTGAATTTTAAAATCTCTCAAGTGATGCTGATAGCATTTTCTAATTCCAGGCAGACACAAATAAAATAACCAAAAAACAAGCAAATTGAAAAATAGAAATAATTATATAAAACTACAACACACGGATACAGATGGTGGTTGTTTGAAAAAGCAAAATGAAGCTCTCTGGGCAACCAAAAAAAAAAAAAAAAAAGAGTTTGACTGATTAGACAAGATATGTATATTAAGAGATAATTAAAACGAATGAATTACATTTGCGTACCAATCAATGCTATCTTTTTAATAAGCAGAGTAGAGTAATGGGATGTGAAAATGTGGGGGTTCCCAGGGCCCAGTGTGTTGTGATCCCCACTTTTAAATTCTAGGCCATCGGAATAACCCAGTTTCCTGGAATCAGAGACTCAGGAAGAATCAAGCCCACAGAGTTTAAATGCAAGTTAGTTAATATGAAAAATGCTGTATCTAGTTGTTTGCAAAATTACTTTTGTTGATTAAAAGGCTCTTCAGAACTTCCGGCTGGTGAAAGGGTTTTAAATTGTCTAATGCTGATTGTGATTGCTATGCAGAAAAAAGGCAGTGCAAAGCAAACCATTATATCACTGAATCTTTGTTAAGCAGGCCTTGAAAGTGTCTGACAGCATAATTAATCTTGTGATATGAACAAAGAAACCAACTCAATAGTATTGAAGATGCTTATTAAAAATACTAAATACCTTTTTCCACTTAAAAACCTTTTGAAACAGTGTGGGAAGAAGCATTACCTTTTTGTTTTTGCAGCATTTTCAAGTAAAATTGATACGAGGGTCTACCGCGCAGCAGCAGCAGCAGCAGCAAAACCGTAAAGTGGACAACAATAAGAATGCGTTTAAAAAAAAATAAAAGCCCTCATCCCGACCAAGGATGCTGGCTGGGCTCACCACCCTGGCAGCCGCAGGTTCTGACACTGCCCCCCCATCCCCAGGCAGCAATGCCACTTGCCAAAGTTGAAGCAGAATGAATGGTTGACGAACCCCCCTTTGGTAACAAAAACCTACAAAATGTGGAGCCTTCCTGAAAATTGTTCTTTTTTATTTTTTTTTCCTAAGGTATGTCAAGTAAGGGTTGTATATACAACCTTTATGATTCCAAAGAACTTTGGAGGCAAGAGATATATTTCGTTTAATTGTGGGTTTTTTGTTGTTATTGTTGTTTGGGCAGAATTTGGGGTGCAGTTATCAGGGTTCCCTGGGTCCCCAGGGGGAATTCAGCCCTGTCTACATCCTGGGGAAATGACCCAAGAAGGCCCCAAGGAGCCACCAGCAATATTTCTTACTTTTGTCGGTGAGACAATGGTGCAGTCACTGGCTTGCCTATGGGGAGGGGCAGGGGCCTTGGTGAGCAGGGTGATGGGGAGAGGGCTTCCTCTTTTTGGCTGGAATGTCTACCTGGAATGATGACTAAAGAGAGCACAGATATGTGACACTTTGCCGTTGGCAATTGCTGGGGAACTAACAACAACATAATTTCAGTGTCTACAGTAATAAGCATTTATTGAGCTCATATATTTGTGGAATGACCTGGGGGTTGGTTGACCTTGACTGGGCAGTTCTCCTGACCTTGGCTGGATTGGTTCTGCTCCTGCAACTGCAAGTCAGTTGGACTCAACTGACCTGGGCTGAACGGGGGTGACTTGGCTCATCCCCCCTGGTCCAAGCTTGTTCTGATGATGATGACAGTAGAAGTCCAAGAGAGCAATGAAAACATGGGAAGGGTCCCAAGGCATAGGCTTGTAACTGGGAGTTAATGCCATGGAGTGCCAGGACGTAGTTACTGGGAGAGAAAGCTTTGCAAAGGGAGGCAGGGAATGGACTGAAGAAGCTGCCTTAATGCATTTGTATTTAGCATGCTTACATCCTGCACTTTTTGGTTAAAGAAAATATTAACATCTAGTTATAGCTCAAACTCTTTTGCAAAGTAACAATGGAAGGTGATTTCTTTTCCTTAGTTTTGAGGAAAATAAATTGGAATGAACTTTTAGTTTTCTAAGATATATGCACCCGTATGTTCACTGCGGCACTATTCACAATAGCCAAGACATGGAAACAACCTAAATGTCCACTGACAGGTGAATGGATTAAGAAGATGTGGTATATATACACAATGGAAGAGTACTCAGCCATAGAAAAGAACAAAATAAGGCCATTTGCAGCAACATGGATGGAACCAGAGCCTCATACGAAATGAAGTAAGTCAGCAAGAGAAAGACAAATACCATATGATATCACTTATATCTGGAATCTAATACACAGCACAAATTAGCCTTTCACCGAAAAGAAACTCACGGACTTGGAGAACAGATTTGTGGTTGCCAAGGGGGAAGGGGAGGGAGTGGGATGGATAGGGAATCTGGGGTTAATAGAGGCAAACTATTGCCTTTGGAGTGGATAAGCAATGAGATCCTGCTGTAGAGCACTGGGAACTGTATCTAGTCACTTATGATGGAGCAAGATAATGTGAGAAAAAGAATGTATATGTTTATGTGTGACTGGGTCACTTTCTGTACAGTAGAGAATTGACAGAACACAGTAAACCAACTATAATGGAAAAAATAAAAATCATTAAAAAAGTTTTAGTTTTCCATGATGCTGGTAATCAGAAGAGTCACCACGTGTAGTAAGACTACATGTGGGATTAGTTTAAATCCTGATCATTTGCAGTTGATATGTTCCTCTACCAAACAAACACATAAAAAGAAAAATTCAAAATCAACAGAGGAGCTCTCTTCATTAATAAGAAAGTGTAGCAAGATAGCTGGATAGAACACCAAACTGCAAAAATCAATAGCATTCATTTTACTAACTGTAACCAATCAGGAAGTGTAATTTAAAAAAATAAAATATCACTCACAATGGTAACAACACATAGCATTTATGGACATAATACTTCCAAAATTCTGAGCATATCATTATAATATTACAAACATGGTCACAGGATAAGCATGCCAATTCTCCTGTATGTAATCTGTAAATTTCTTTCAACCCAAATGTTAAAACGTTTATGATATTAATTTTGGATGTAGTAAATGCAGTTGGATTTTTGAGAACGTTGAAAAATTTGCTTTAAAATTTAAATTTACTTTAAAATTAAAATTCAGTGAAATAAAGATATAAAATAGCTAATTCTCTAATAAAAGAGGAGATTAGAGACATATTATACTAAATATAAAGCCATATTGCAAAGTCATGGCAGTATAGATTAGTGTGGAATTGGCACACTAAAGAATAAACAGACCTCTGGACAGAGAGCATCGCAGATCTAAGGAGAGAGGCTAAATGTATTAGTAGGTGGTTTTGAGAAAATCAGATCACTCCACAGAGAAACAGCACAGAAGAGCTCTTATATCAAAAGGTAAGGTGTAAATATGAATAATAAAAAAAAATAAGTATTAGAAGAAAATATAATATTGCTGTGATGTAGGGAGAGAGAGTAGTTTCTTAGAATTTTAAAAACTCAAAAGACAGGCAATGATATCGGACAAATGGGCTCATTTCAAAATGAAGGTTTTTGGTTCTCTGCAGAATGCCTCAGATAAGTTAAAAAACCAAGGACAGATTAGGAGAAAATTTGGGGATAGTTTAAACTGAGAAAGGATGAATATCTAGATAGAAACCCAAATAGAAAATGGTCAAATTCTATGTGCAGGCGATTTACAGAAAAGGAAGCTCCAAAAAAAAAAAAGGATAAGTACAGAAAGGGGGGCTGAAAATCATTAGTCATGGGAGACATGCAAATTCAAACAAAAAGATACAATTTTATACCTAACGAATTTACAAAAATTGGACTGCTAGGAAATCTCCCAGTGTTTGCTGGGATGAGGGCACACCAGACACAAACGCAGTTCTGATGCATCCAGGACTCCTTCTTTGTGCTAAATGCACAGGCTATTCAAGGCACAGGTCTGTTTCCTGACAAACAGATGCTGAGAGTGAGCAGTGCATGCAGGGAGTTTCCTGGACAGCATGCTCAGTATCAACATCCAGGGGCGTGAAATTGCATTCCAGTTCAACTATCACATGGTTCTACAGGGAGCTCTGGAGCTGGGATGGCCCTAGACCTTGAATGAGGCAGCTCTCTTCATCCCCTGGGGAGGGACTCAGTGGAAAGGGAAGCCAACACTCCCAGCAGCTGGGGCTCCCTTGGTCCTGAGTAGGCTATCTGGGTGGCCTGCTGCAGCAACCACCATACCCTACAATCCAGGAATCCCACCACTGGACCCCACTTCCAAAGAGCATAACTATGGCTGACACATGGAGGTGGTCGCAATGTTAATTGCGGGGGTGCATGTTGGGACCCTGTATGTCCAGTCCTGGGAAGATCAGCAAAATGTAGAAATGTGAAGGAATTCAAAGCAATGGATTATATGCACACAGAGCAATATGGATGTTAACATTTATGTGAATTAAAATTCACTCACACGGATAACACTAAGCATTTGTCAAGAATGTAGACTAAAGAAGAGAGAGCATTAAACGCACGGCAGTGGTTGTCTACAGGGATAAGGGAACGGGGTTAAAAGCAAATAAGTACATAGACAAATAGGTTTTGGGATTCCCGTCATGGCTCCGTGGTAACAAACCCGACTAGGATCCAAGAGGACTCAGGTTCGATCCCTGGCCTCGCTCAGTGGGTTAAAGATCTGGCATTGCCGTGAGCTGTGGTGTTGGTCGCAGGTGTGGCTCGGTTCTGGCGTTGCTGTGGCTGTGGTGTAGGGCGGCAGCTATAGCTCTGATTTGACCCCTAGCCAGGGAACCTCCATATGCTGCAGGTGTGGCCCTACAAAGACAAAAAATATAAATGTATATAGGTTTTTTGCATGGATGAATGATGAAAATATATTGTAAATTAAGGATTCCAGTGATCTCAACCCTTTGCTCTAGAGTCCTGGAAGAAAAAAATATCCGTGTAGGGTCAGAAATTTCTAATCATTATTTAGGTCAACTTCCAGATCATTCCAACACGTCTTTTGCTTTTTTTTTCCCCACATCCAACCCACATAAGGCCCTCATGGAGTTGGGGTCCAGCTGGTATATCTATTTGCCAGGGAAGTGGGCCTAAGGATTATTTTCCGGCTGCTTTGGACGTCGGTTTTCATACTTGCATTGAGAGTTTGTGAAGGGTGTGAAGACAGAAGTTTAAGTTCTGTCTTCACCCTTTGGGGTTCGTTTGAAGGAAATAAACTCAAGCATGGGCTCTGAAGAGATGCTGCCGGAGGAAAGCAGGCACGGGGAAGATCAGGAGTTAGGAGGGGCCGTGGCTCCAGCAGGGAGGGAAGGCATTCCTGGAGCAAACCCGAGTGAAAAGGGCAGCCTTACAATGAGGAGGAGAAACAACATTCAAGAAATGTACAAGTATTTTTAAACTGTGAAACTGCCAAAGAGAATTTGAGGCAGAATGTATACAGTCCACATGGAGAAGTGTTTTTTTATAGAAAAATCCAGTTTCTAGGATATTCTTATCACAGGATTGGGAAGCAGGAAATAAATTCAGAACAATGGCTTTGTGGAACTCTTAATGCCAAGAGCCTCCAAGCCTCCCACCTCAAAGTCTAGGCTCTTGGAAGTCAGAAAAGACAGACAAGAAGATCTGGGAGCAGTCTGGGCTCTAGGCCTCATGGCCACAGCCCTGTTCTCTTACCTCTAATGAGTCCTGCGTCTCTTTGCATCTCAGCTTGCCCATCTGTCATAGGAAAAGGTCAACTCTTTTCTTTCTGAGCTTGATGTAAGAGAGTGAGGTAAGAAGATGCTGAGAAAAATCGCTGCTTCGGCTGTCAGGGAGACGCCGCAAAACAGTCAAGACCGCAAAACAAGTCTAAGCAACTCGTAGGATTCTTTGCTGAAGAGGAGGAGGAGGAGAAGGAGGACGGGAATGGGACCGGGAGGAAAAGAAAAAGCATCATTTACGTAGAGTGTCTGGTACTGTTTGCCTCTCCTCGGTTTGTTTTAGTGTAAGAATTTCACTACCGTCGTGCACGTCTAGGGTTTTAAAATAAATACATATATATTTAAAAACTTCTGCGGCTTCAGCGCCACTCAGCTACAGCTTCTGCTGGTCAGCCAATGTCGCAACAATTTATTCCAACCCTGGTTAAAAAAAAAAAAAAATGCTTCTCTTGGACTTATCGAAAACTGGCATATTTGCACATGGGCATACAACTGAATGATGTAAGGGATTTTTTTTTTTTTTTTTTTTAGGGCCACACTCGCAGCATATGGAATTCCCAGGCTAGGGGTAGAATGGGAGCTACAGCTGCCAGCCTACACCACAGCCACAGCCACAAGCCACCTATGCGATTTATACCACAGTTCACGGCAACGCCAGATCCTTAACCCAATGAGCAAGGCCAGGGATCGAACCCGCAACCTCATGGTTCCTAGCTGGATTCGTTTCCGCTGCGCCACCACGGGAACTCCTGATTTAAAGGATTTTTAAGGACAGTTTGGAAAAGCCTTTTTTGGTTTTATTTACGTGCATTATTGAGAACACGGCATTATAATTGCCCCGGCATTTGAGGGCTTCTGATATTTGAGCTCTTCCTCACGCTTATGAGACAGAGCCTGCCTACCTCCATAGAGGTTGAAATGACAAGATATTTTTCTAACTTCCTTTACAAATGCAACACAATGGGGGGTGAGTCTTTGGATGAAACCTCAATGAAACAATGAAGTGGGGACTGTGTGAAATTCTAGGGAGAGTGGTGGAAGCGTGTGTCCACATCTTATTCCCTGAGGACCAATAGAGAACTGACCCCAGGAGGGATGGATGCGTGGGGTCTGAGGAGTAGGTGGTATTGGCCATAAGGTCTGGGCTCAGCTGTTGTGACCATGGTGCTTCTGTGGAGTGACTGGGCATATCCTTTCCAGTTGTACAATTCCTAAAACTGGCTCTAGACGCTGACTGGGTATACGGTTTTCTCAAAATCCTTCTGGTAAATTTTTTTTTTGGTCTTTTTAGGGTCCCACTTGCGGTGTATGGAGGTTCCCGGGCTGGGGGTGAATCAGAGCTATAGCTGCCGGCCTACACCACAGCCACAGCAACGGGGGATCCAAGCCCTATCTGCAACCTATATCACAGATCACGGAAATGCCGGATCCTTAACTCACTGAGCCAGGCCAGGGATCGAACCTGCATCCTCATGGTTCCTAGTCAGATTCATTTCCACTGAGCCATGACAGAAACTCCCAGTATGTTTTTTTGTTGTTGTTGGTTTTTTTGTTTTGGTTTGGTTTGGTTTGGTTTTGGTCTTAAAATAGTCTGCTATTACTTCTGATGCTTGGGGATAAGAATCCTGATGGGGACCCTAGGACTTAATTCCCATGCAAGATGCAATACTACTTTTCTAAATGCTTGATTTAATTCTCCAGTGAAGCCCTCTGGACTTGTAGTTGGCTGAGCGAGAAGTTGTTTAATTCCATTTTTTTTTTTTTCCCTTGAGGTTCATGCATAGAGAATGTTTTCCCTTTTCTATTTCTTCTTGTGTCAATTTTGGCAATTTGTATCATTCAGATGTCTTTGGTTTCTTCAAATTGCTGAAATTATTTACATTAAGTTGGTCATAATATTTTTATTGTTTTTAAAATGTCTCTAGGATTGGTGTGTTGCCCTTGTTTTTATTCTCATTATTTCCTTCTCAGTATTGTCCCTCTGTGGTATCTTCCTTTTTACCTTAGTCATTCTATATAGAAGATTGATTGTTTTTATTCTTCAAAATGTATTTTGTATTTGTTTTTTTTCTTCCCTTTAATTCGACTATTATTTGCTTTATGTACTTTAAAAATACATTTCTAGGGAGTTCCTGTTTTGGTGCAGTGGTTAATGAAGCTGATTAGGGACCATGAGGTTGCAGGCTCAATCCCTGGCCTTGCTCAGTGGGTTGGGGATCCGGCATTGCCGTGAGCTGTGGTGTAGGTTGTAGACGCGGCTCAGATCCCCGCGTTGCTGTGTCTCTGGCATAGGCCAGTATCTACAGCTCCGATTAGACCCCTAGCCTGGGAACCTCCATATGCCGCAGGAGCTGCCCTAGAAAAAGCAAAAAGACGAAGAAAAAAAAAAAAGAGTATATTTCTAGGTACTTGCATGGTTGTTGTGTTTTTTGAAGATGGGAGCATTGTATCCTTAGGAAATGTCTCTACTTCTGGTGTTGATCCTTGCATTAAAGTCTACTATGTCTTCTAATTTAGTCATATGTCAGTTTCCTTAAAATAAGTGTTTGTATGATATACCTTTTTCTATCTCTTTCTTTTAAGCTATTTGTGTCTTTTTTTTTAAGGGCCACACCCACAGCATATGGAGGTTCTCAGGCTAGGGGTTGAATCAGGGCTGTAGCTGCCAGCCTATGCCACAGCCACAGCAATGCCAGATCCAAACCACATCTGTGACCTACACCACAGCTCACGGCAATGCCGGATCCTTAACCCACTGAGCAAGGCCTCACGGATGCTAGTCAGATTCATTTCCACTGAGCCAAGATGGGAACTCCTTTGTCTTTATTTTCAAAGTAGTTTTTCTAGTAGGTAGATATTAATCCTTGATATTCAGGAACAAAAAAAAAAAAATAGAATTCCAAGGGATTCTTGGGGATTTCTTAAATCATGCTGTCCAATATTTGTCACAACACTGTTTTTTGTTTGTTTTGCTAACGAACATATTTTTACATATATTTTTCAATAACATGTGGAAATTATCTCCATGTGAAAAGGGAACATTAACAAAATAACTGCCATGTAAAACTTATAAATTTAAAAAAGAAAAAAGAAAACTAATACCATAAAAATTTAATATCTAAAAGGTATTCTTCTTTACAAAAATCATCATTAAAATATATTTAAAGAATGAATAGAATACCATTTAAGTTTATATTTACCAATTGATGCCCATGGGAAAGATTTTAAAAGATTCATAAATTCAGTTCCTACTATTGCAACTAATGAAATATAATTATTTAATGTCATTTTTTTCAATGCCTTCCTTTGCATTTCTGCTTCCATCAAAAAGACACGATTCAGAGTTCCCTGGTGGCCTAGTTAAGGATCTGGCACTGCTGCTGCTGTGGCTAATGTCACAGCTGTGGTGTGGGTTTGATCCCTGGCCTGGAAACTTCTGCATGGCACAGGAACAGCCAAAAAACAAAAAAACAAACAAACAAAAAAATAAAGAGAGAGATGGTTAAACCTGTAATAAAGTTAATAACTGTGTTCAATAAAAAGGTATCACTCTTTAAAAAGTGCTGAACACACAAAGCATTAATTTATTATTAATGAATTATTAATTATTACTGTATTTTAGAGTATTATTCAGTATTCACATATTCTATTAAATGTGCTTACAAAGAACTATAGCCAATAGTGATTATTAAGCCATTGGAATATGCTAGTGGACATCATGGGATAGTATTCATATAATGTAACATTTAAATCACCTATCAAGTAATGTTAACAGCACTGTAAAGGCTCATGTTCTAAAAATGCCAATTTAAGGATTATTGTGAATTCAAAACTTGTATTTTTTGAAACATCATTCATAGGATTTATGTAAGGTATGCTATGCATATAAACATTAATAATCATATTTGTAAGAATGGTTCACCATTAGTAGAAGACAGGGCCATAATCACAAATTTACAACGTGACAGTAATGCTTGTCTCTTACATACTGGTTCCTGCGAATGTTTACCTTAACCTTAGACTGTGTGTTAGTTAGTTTTCCTCTTGTTTTTGCGTTGACATCAATGGATTCCTTGAAACAAGTAATGTCTCTATATTTATTGTGAGGCTTTCATTTGCACCCCAGATTTATAACTTTCCTATTTTCCCAGTTCCTTGACTGAGATTTATCAGGATCATAATTTGGAGAAGTATTTAAATTTCCTTAATATGCAAGGAAGCAATTCCATATGGAAATATTTATCATGTATTTGAGTCTTGAGTTTTCATCTGATAATCTCTGGCTTTTAATTGGTATGTTAGACCATTTATGTTTAATATAATTATTAACATGGTACGACGTAAGTCTACCATCTTGCTATTTGTTTTCTACTTTCTCCTGTCTTTGCTTCTTTTTTTCTCCTTACCTGTCTTCTTTTGAATCAATTGAGCATTTTTTAGTAATCCATTTTATTTCTACTTTGAGCATGTTAGGTATACTTTTTTAGTCTATTTGTTTTAATTGCTTACGGCTTTATGTTTTTACCTTTTCACAGGTTACTTTCAGATATATGTTATGTATAATATAAAAACTTAGAATAGTATATGTCCACTTTTTTCTTTTCATCTTCCTATCTATGTGGCACTATGATCTTGCTTTTTAATTCAACAGACACTATCAACTACATTGTTATCTATATCTATATTTATGTTTGTGTCTGTGTCTTAATCTATAGCTATACCTATATCTGTTTCTGCATCTTTATACTTAAAAAGATATTATCATTTTTAAAAGATTATTTTATAATTACTCATTTATTTACCATTTCCAGTGCTGTTCATCCCTTTTTATAGATCTGAGTTTCTGTTTGGTGTTATTTTCCTTCTACCCAAAAGGCTTTCTTTAATAATTCTTGTCACCTTTTCACATGCTATTGCTCCCACGTGAAATGCTGGTCCCCCACTTACCTACATGCTCTGTTCCCTCATTCCTATGTCTTTTGCTTGAATGCCATGGTCTGTGTGAAGTCATTTAACCACCTATGTAAAATCATAGTCTCTTGGCCCTTTCAGCACCCCCTATAATCCCTCCTTGCTTTCTTTATCTTAGAGTCCTTAATATCACCTGACCTGCCTGATAATTTTCTTTTTAACCTACCTCCCTCCAGTTAGCATATGAGCTTCATGAGAACAGGGAATTTCATATATTTTGTTCACTGATGCACCTTCAGTATCTAGCGACACTAGTGATAAACCTATCATTAGTGCCTATAACAGTGCCTAGCACATGACAGATGATCAATAATTATTTCTCGAATGCATGCATGAGGCTTCTCTCAGGCCCCTACAAGCAGCAGAGATGCCCTTCTCAACTCTTAGCCTGACTCTACTCTCCGTGTATATTAGTCCTACTCCAGGACTCATCACCTTGTTCTAACCAGACGGTTAACTTATTCAGTGGCCCATCCCATCCAATGACGTGATCTAACAACTGGACCTGGACGGAATGGGTTCTGTCAGCTCAGTCTCACATTTTCTGAAAACTGCCTCAGAGCCAGTGTCTCTTGCAGGCAGGCAGTGAGAATACAGAAGGAAGAGGAGGCTGATCCTGGCTCAGGATGCTTGAGGGCCTCTAGTCGGGAGTGTGATTAATTCACCCAGAATCACAAGGCTGGCTGATGCCACAGAGGCAGGAGCAAGGGTTGAAGCTGGTGTTTGTGTGGAGGAGGCCAGTGGGATTACTGGGGGAGTCTTCCCAGAGGTGGTGACAAGCAAACTGGGCTTTGACAAAAGCAAATGAGAAATTCAGGACAAATCTATATAAGGACAAATCTAAAGTGGAATAGCTGGACAATTAAAAACAAAAGCAAAAACCTGCGGGGCCCCAGATTACTTCTCACTGGCCCAGAGCCTGGTCGAGAGGCTTCTATGACTGTTAGGTTCCTCCAGCCCCTCTAGACACCATCTCATGCTCTGCTCAGACACAGGTGCTTGAACCAGGGGACTCTCTGCAATGCCAGGACCTGCCCTCACTACACAGGTAGCACCTGTCCTAAGAGGAAAACTCTTCCCGCTGATGGAAAGAGCTCACCTGTCTTCTGCAGAGGTGAGCAGTTCAGAACCAGTATACCAAACTCCCAATATCAGAGTTCCAACAGCTGGGCAATTGCCAAGGCTTTGTACTCTCAGCATAGCCACCGCCAACATGTTGGGACCCAGAGATGCTCCAGCTGAAGCTCTTGATGTGACCAAGACAAGGCTGCCAAGGACTGGCACGACTTTAGGATCTGGGGGAAAGAATCCTTCTCCAGCTCCACTTTGGGGATCTCCCTCTGTCAGTGAAATAGTTCTCCATTTTTTTTTTTTAGGGCTGCAGCCGCAGCATATGGAAGTTCCCAGGCTAGGGGTTAAATCGGACATGCAGCTGCCTGCCTACACCACAGCCACAGCAACGTGGAATGTGAGCCGTGTCTGTGACCTACACCACATTTCATGGCAATGCCAGGTCTCCAACCCACTGAGTGAGGCCAGGGATTGAATCTGCATACTCATGGATACTATTCAGGTTTGTTTTTGCTGTGCCACAACGGGAACTCCTGAAACCAAATGTTTGCGTCAGTTGCCACCTTTGTGGGTCTCAAAACACCTCCCCCCAACTTTTCTCTCCTCCACCAGTTTCTACAGACATGTACCCTTGTCTCTCATCCAGTAAACAAAGCCTCAGTCACATAAAAACACAATGTATAAAAACAAATCTCTCAAATCTGCTTTGAGAAGCAGCATCACTTAGCTGCAAGCAACGATGAAAGGCCGTGGTTAACAGGACCCACCTCTGCAACAAGGGCGGATGCAGCTTGGGTGTCTGCCAGCCTCTACTTGGGAGCAGACACACTAGGCTGATAATGAAGCTAATGGCCAGTCTGTGGGCTTTCCTTGTGCCATGCACGGTGCGAAGCGCACTGAGTCAATCTCACTGGTGTTCACAACCATCCAAGGGAATGGGGATATGTCACCTGCATGTAATAGATGAGCAGCGTGCGCTTTAGAAAGAGTCAGTGGCTTACGAGGTCACAGAGCTAGGGCATGAAAGAGCTCAGACAAGGTCAGCGGCAGTAGAGAGAAAAACATTTACTAGCACAGCTGCCTCGCCAAGCCTGTTCTGGATCAGCCAGACCCCAGCTCACCCACCTACAAGGTTGGTCATCCATAGGTGCTTTTTTTTTTTTTTTTTGCTTTTTAGGGCCACACCTGTGGCATGTGGAGGTTCCCAGGCTAGGGGGTCAAATCAGAGTTGCAGCTGCCGGCCTACACCACAGCCACAGCAACACAGGATCGGAGCCGTGTCTATGAGCTTCACCACAGCTCATGGCAAGGCTGGATCCTTAACCCACTGAGCGAGGCCAGGGATGGAACCTGCATCCTCATGGATGCCAGTCAGATTCGTTTCTGCGGTGCCATGATGGGAACTACAGTCAGACATAGTTGTTGTTTAAGTCCCTGGGTTTTGGAGTTGTCTGTTACGCAGCAATAGCTCACTCATATGTTTACCTTCTTTTAAAAGTTTTATTATTGAAGTGGAATTAATTTACAAGGTGGTGATAATTTCTGCTGTACAACAAAGTGATTTTTGTATTCATTCTCCATGCCTAGGGACTAGCAAAGCCCCTGAAATGGTGTAAATACTCAATACATGTTTGATGTTTGAGTTCATTTTTTTGAACTTGAATTTAGAATTTTATTCCCAGTGATTTGAATTTTTTATGTGTTTTTTAAAATTTTATTTATTATAGTTGCCTTACAATGTTCTGTAAATTTCTGCTGTACAACAAAGTGACCCAAACATATTAATATATATATCCTTCATTTTTTAAAATCATGTTTTTTTAAAAAAAATTCATCTTGGAGTTCCCTGATGACTCAGTGGGTTAGGGATCTGGTGTTGTCACTGCTGTGGCTCAGGTCACTCCTGTGATGCGGCTTTGATCCCTGGCCAGGGAATTTCTGCATGCAGCAGGTGCAGCCAAAAGGAATGAATTAATAAAAGAAAACAAAAGTTTTAAAAAGTCATCCTAAGGTCTCACTAATAAGCAGCATACTCTATGCTATTCATCCATGAGGCTTTGGATGAATAAAAACACAAAAAATGAAGATAATGCTCTGTCTTGACGTGGATCACTAAGGATCCAGCTTCCTAGGAGTCAGCTCCTGGGATCACCCAGCATCACCCAGAGGCAGCGGTTACATCCCACACCAGCAGTGAGGAAGCCAGCCTCCTTCCACTCCCCCTGGACTCCAGTGGCATGAAATGAACCAGCATGACAAGGCACTTATGGGGACGCCAAGCTAGCTCTGCAGTGTGGCCACCTCTACCCTGAAGGGCTCAAGTCTAGCCAGAGGTTGCCAGTGTGAAGTCAGATCCACTTTTCCTACGATTTTTTTCAAAGGCAATTTCCCAACCCCTCGGAGGGAACACACACCCTTCTCATGCTGGCTTAATGCTGTTTCCCAGGAGCAGCGTTCTGGAAGGTGGGCCATCAGGTGGAAGAAGTATTCTTGGGAGAGCTGCATTCCCATGGGACTGGTGACAGCTTGAGCCTGCCGGGGAGTCCTGCTGTATTCCGAGGTGTGAAAGGAAGGCATGAACCGTGCATATGTTGTACCATACAGTGTTGCCTACTGCTGCTGGTAGCTTCATTGTAGCTGTGAATGCTCAGTTCCTCTCCTTTTCACCCTTGAAGATTCGCGAACATGCAGGATTGGGCTGTGTGTGGCAGAGCCTTCCCCGCACAGTAGGCGAGGAAGGATGTGGTCCCGATGGTTCTACCCACTGGGGCTGCCGGGCATGGGTCAGGGGACCCTAGAGCTTGGCTTAGGACCTTAGACCTTAGGCTTCCCCGGGCAGCCTTCCCACCATGTGCAAGGTAGAGAATCTGGGTTTCATCAAAGGCTTTTCTTGGCACAGGTCTAAAAGGCCAAATTCCTTCTGAAAGAAGCAGACGTGAAGGATATCTAATCAGAACCTGCACACATGGAGGGACCATCCATTGCCCTGAAAGACACGCAGGTCCACGTGCATCCTGCATGCGTTTGAGGCTGCACCTAGGTAGGCTTAAAGTCTACAGTCTAAAAACCATGCATGTGCTGCTTTCTAACCCAGAAGGGACAAGGGAGACTTGGAGATGCTCTTCTGACTGTGAGAGGAGGAAGGAAACACAGGAGGCGGAGGGCCAAGGGGAGGAGACGAGAAGAAGAGGCACGAGCGCAGAGAAGGAGACTCTCTTGTCAAAACCTTTTTAGTGCGCAAAACTAATTCTGTTCATCTTGGATTTGGTGAGCTGGATAATATTCTGTGCACGGCTTCTCAATGAATTATTAAATGTCAACTCAAGATGGCTTAACTAAAATATCCAATTTAATAACCAAAAGTATCTAAGGTAACAACAACAATTGTACAGGTGCGTGTAGTGTTGTCACGTCAAACCCTTATAGACAAGCGGCTGGGGGGGTTCACATAATCTGCCGCCACATCTCATCTTCTGTCACTAAATACCCACTCTGGAGAGTGTGTTCCATTTCAATAAAGAGCCTCCCTCCCATGCAGGCTTTGCTATTCCGATCGAGCCAGCAAACCTTTCTTTCTTTTTTTTTTTTTTAATTTTTTTCCCCTAAAATATAAAGCTAAACAAGATTTCAGTCACCACCACCCAATCTTTATTAATGCATTCCTTGTGCTACTTCTGAATATTAATAAAAATTAATAATTAATTTTGCCTTTGGCATTGCAAGATATACTAGTTTTAATTAGTGTACTGTACTCCTATACAATTAAAAAATAATTGATGTCCACGCTTATTGGCGGTGTCTGTGATCTTCTTTTCTGTTGTTGACAACAAATGCCTTAAAAAACAAGTTCAAGAGTGTTGTACTGTCCGCTTGATTTACACACCCCAAGTAACAGGCAAATCTTTTATGATGAAACAGAACAGTTTTCTGTTTAAATTATACACAAGTATATTAACTAGAAAGAGAAAATTAAAAGCTGATGGCTACCAGGAATAATGGAAAGTCTATAAAAATGTTTTATCTATCAACAAATTTGCCTGGAAAATATCAATGGTTGGCACCATCTCTCAGCTGAAACATGGAGAGGCCATCTTGGATTTGTTATGTCAATTCCATCAAGCATTTAATTCCGATGTCCTCCTTAATCAGCTTTAGTTATTTAAATTCAGCATATCGTGTTACTGTTCTACTCCATCATTTTAATTGTGCCATGAACTACTTTATTATAGAATGCTAAAGTATCTCCTTGCGTCTCTCTCTTCTTTCTTTCTCAACAATGCAGGCTGTGGAACTCAAGGCAAAGCACCTATGGATGAAGGGAAAACAGCTTCCTTGGAAAACGCTTGTATCAGGAGTCTCCAACAGAGAGAGGGCCTGCTGTGTCAGGATATAATTCAAATCCCACCGCGCATGGGTTTCTTGGCTTTATTTCTTAGAACCAGGAGTCTGATTTTGAGGAAATCGCTATTGAACAACCACCAATCTACCTGGGGTACCAAGAAAGGAGAGATGCTCTCAGAGGAAATGGACCATGTAAAGCACCGGGGAAAGGGGAAAGGGGCAGCACGAGGTCTGGATCTCACCCTTTACCCCTACTCACTGGTTTTTTTGAAGCAGAAAATCAGGAATTGATTTGCAAATGTCTGTTTTATCAGGTTCATAATCTCAGTAGCAATTTTAACTAAAAAAAAAAAAAAAAAGCTATGCCAAAGTATCTGTCCTAAAAATGTAATCTTTGGTTTATTTTCCATAACAGGATTGCCTTCATAGAACTTGTTCTAATCTAAGGCGTTCCCATCATGGCTCAGCAGGTTGAGAACCCGACACGGTCTCCACGAGGGTGCAAGTTCCGTCTCTGGCCTGGCTCAGTGGGTTAAGGATCTGGCATGGCCGCCAGCGGCGGTGTAGGTCACAGAGGTGGCTCCGATCTGGTGTTCCTGTCGCTGTGGTGTAGGCCAGCAGCTGCAGCCCCACTTTGACCCCTAGCCTGGGAACGTCCATCTGCCACAGGAACAGTGATAACAACGACAGCAGCAAAATGGTCATACTCTAAGTTATCTTGGTCACGCATCTGATTACCTGCTCCTGGTCTGGGTCCCCTGATAGAATCTCAGTGTCTTGAGGGCAGGTGACACTGTCACTCTACTCATGGCAGTATTCACTGTGCCCAACACAATGCCTGGCCAAGAGACGACACTGAGCAAACATCAGCGGGATGAATTCATTCATTCTGACTTAACATACATTTTTTTCTCCCTTGTATGCTTTGAATTTTCTTTTTCCACGCTGCTCATCAAAAGGGGAACAGAGGAGTTCCCACCGTGGTACACTGGGTTAAGGATCTGACATTGTCTCTGCAGGGTCTTGGGACACTGCAGAGGCAGGGATTCCACCACCAACCCAGTGCAGTAGGTTAAGGAGCCGGCATTGTTGCAGCTGTGTGTAGGTCACAGCTGCGGCTCAGATTTGATCCCGGGCTTGAGAATTTCCATATGACATAGGTGCAGGGGTGGAAAAAGTGGTGAAGGGATAAACACACTGTGGTATGACCATAGAATGGTCTGTTCCTCAGCTTTAATAAACTACTCATACACACAGTACCATGAATGAATCTCGAACAATAGGCTGAGCAATGCACACCAGTTACAAGAGAGTACACATTGCATGACTCAGTGCATTTGGAGTTCTCCAACAGAAAAAAACTGTACTGTGCTGATAGAAATCAGGGCACAGCTTTGGTTGCCTAGAGGTGGGGGGTGGTCCCTGGAAAGGCACATCAGGGGGCATTCTGAGGTCATGAAAATGTAGATCTTTTTTTGTTTGTTTTTTTTAGGGCCGTGCCTGGGGCATATGGAGGTTCCCAGGCGAGGGGTCACATCAGGGCTGAAGCCACCAGCCTACGCCACAGCCACAGCAACACCAGATCTGAGCCCCATCTGCGACCTACAGCACAGCTCACAGCAATGCCCGTTTTTTCACCCACTGGGCGAGGCCAGGGATCAAACCCACAACCTCATGGATATTAGTCAGGTTCCTTAACCGCTGAGCCATGACGGGATCTCCATGAAAATGTAGATCTTGATGGGGCAGGTGGTTCCACGGAGATGTACCTTTGCCACAATTCATCAAACCATACACTTAAGATCTATGCGCTTATGATATGTAAATTTCGCTTTGATTTTTAAAAATCTTAGGAATACTTTTTTTTTTTTTTTTTAATCCATCGGCAAATCAAGGAGGCAACTGAGAAATTCCTCTGGACTTCCTCTCTCCACATCACCCCCTCTCTCCACAGGTCCCTGGACAGAACAACCAGGCAGCAGAGGTGACTGACCTGAAAGCCCCTCCTTCGTGCTGGTGCATTTTCCTAGCTGGCTTCCCCTGACCTGGGGGCTGCGCCCCATCTCTCTGGTCTGATGCACAGGTAGGAAAGGCTGGGGGGTTTTTTCATCACAAGCACGCAGTTTGGGATGCAGAGACGTGCCTGGTTCCTCCCCCAGAAGCTGTGAATAACACTCTTAACAGCCCATGCAAATGCGGTGGTCTATGTCTGCACGCCCAGCTGGTCCGCTGATCAATTTTTACTTCTCAAATTGGGTCAGTGCAACAGGATGGAGCTTTCCGTTCCCGTGATCTAAATTCTCCGTGCGATCTAAATTCTATTAACACGGGGGGGAACCTGGACACACCAAGGCAAGCCTTTGGCTTCCCTGGGACCGCCTTTCAGAAAGACCCATTGACCTATTTTCTTTTTAGACTTTCTTTCTTTTAATTAAAAGGCCCCAGTTTCCTGGGTGTTCATTGGGGATTAGCTTGAGAATTAAGCGGCTGTGCCTCGTGCAGAGAGAACAAGCTGGTGGAAAGGTGAGACAGGCCCCTATTTCATTCAGTGCTTAACCATATCAGGTGGGTCTTCCTGTCCAAGAAATTGCTGTGCAACATCCTCATATCTGGAAGAGGCACCAAGACAGGTGATGGGCCTTTCTGGATACTGGGCCCAGGTAGCAGGATGGGCTGTGGACTTGGGGTGGTGTGGGGTGGGGTTGGGGATGTACTGACTGGCTTCCAAGAATTGCATCTTCCCCTCCTCTTCCACCAAAGAGGCTCTGATGTTTCCAGCCTGACACTGCTTTCCTACTTTCCTTTCATCCTGGGCAATGAGTGCCTATTTGGGCCTGGGAGGCACAGCCTGCTTTGTGTTTCTTTCTTCCTCTTTTTTTTTTTTTTTTTTTTTTTTTTTTTGTCTTTTTAGGGCCACACCCACGGCATATGGAGGTTCCCAGGCTAGGGGTCCAATAGGAGCTACAGCTGCTGGCCTAGGCCACAGCCACAGCAACATGGGATCCTTAACCCACTGAGCGAGGCCAGGGATTGAACCTGCGTCCTCTTGGATGCTAGTCAAATTTGTTTCCGCTGAGCCACTGCAGGAATCCTGCTCTTTCCTACTCTACTCTTATTGGTTGGCCTTTCGGGTGCCTAGGGACTTGTGGGTGACTGACCGGCACCCCATGGCCTGGGCTCCCTACAGTGACTTCCACACCTCCCCTGAAGCTCTGGCTTGTGCAGAATTGTCTCTTGGATGAGTTTGGTGTCCCTCCTGTTTGCAACCTGGGCCTTGTCCCAAGGATGTGGAAGGACACAGTTCAGGGTCGAGAGTGACCTGTCAGGCACATGACCTGTGGAAATGTCTAAGGAAGAAGCAAGGTGCTGAGTCAGGCCAGAGCAAGCAGGTGGCTCAGAGAGCAGGGACCCTCAGAAATCATGGTAGTGAAGGAGACTCCGGTTTCATCCTCAGGAAGGGACAAGCTCAGGTAAAGAAGCTTCCAGACCCAACAAGCAAAGAAATGCTGTCAGATGAGAGAATGAGCACCGTTTTTTCCCAGGACGACTTTTTTCCCCCTGAAATTCATATATTCCCATTCTATGTTCACAAGTGTTGCCATATCATACATCACCGACTGCACATGGTCACCCAAGAGGGACAAGGGGACACAGCCAGAGCTACGGGTGGTGATAACAGCCTCACAGATTGGGGAAAGGAAGGCATCAGGTGGCTGTGGTTTGAATCCGGGGTCTGCCAAAGGCTTTGCTCTATGGCCCCACCTGTGAAGTGGGCTTATCATCAGAACCACTGAAAATATTAATGAGGCATTTTGCACATAGTCCTTCAATGCAGGAGAGTGACTACAAATGCTTTCCTAGGCTGCGATCAAAAGCGTATTTAGTATAAATAAGAGACCACAGGCGTTTCCGTTGTGTCTCAGCAGGTTAAGAACCCAACATTGTTTCTGTGACTATATGGGTTCGATCCCTGGCCTCGCTCAGTGGATGAAGGATCCAGTGTTGCTGTGGCTGTAGCACAGGTCAGCAGCTGAAGCTCCAATTGGACCCCTAAACTGGGAACCTCCATATGCCACAGGTGCAGCTCTGAAAAAATGGGAAAAAAAAATAAAAGTAAGAGGCCACACAAAGGTGGTTTTTAAAGCTTAAAAACAACAAAAAATCAGAGAATCATGCAAGCTAGCCACCCTGGTCCTCACCCACCTCGTTATGGTCTAGCCTTGGCTCCCAGGTGAGACCTTATCCTGACCTCTGAGCTCCACCGCCATTCCTCAGTTTTCGGCTGCATTACCCGAGCCCGTTTTGGCACCATCTACCTTTAAAGAAGCTGATGTTTCCAAGCCAGGCCCCAGCTGCAGTGGCACATGGCTCCCCGCTGCTTCAGGGCCCTCAGGGGCCTGAG
The DNA here is from genome assembly GCF_054392235.1 of Sus scrofa. Lineage (NCBI taxonomy): Eukaryota > Metazoa > Chordata > Mammalia > Artiodactyla > Suidae > Sus > Sus scrofa. The sequence goes on from NC_139388.1 coordinate 45,663,313, forward strand.
CACGGAGGGGTGGCACTTTCATCTTTGTACTCAGGATCTCTTGGTCCCTCTGTGGTCCCAGGCTTTCTCAGGTCCTCGTGTTCCTGTGTCATCAGGAGCAGGGGGGATGGAAGGTGTGCACAGACACACCTGTGAGAGACAATTGGGAAGGGGGTTTGGGGGGAAGCCTTGAGGAGCCCAGACGGCCATGACCACGCATGTGCTGAAGGCTTTCACACTCTTATCACGTGGAGCCTTCATCACTGCACTTTGAGGTGAAGGCTCTTAATAGTTATTTGTGTGACTGTTTGCTGAAGCCTCTGTTCCCTATTTGACTCTGGACTCTGGGATGTTAGGGTTCCCAGAGCCTCCGCCATTACCATGCCCCTGGTCCTGGCACAGTGCCTGGCACACAGCTAGTGCTCAATAAGGATTCATTGGAAAAAAAGAAATCATCTTATGCAATAGGTATGGCAGTCACGTCCTCTCTTGAGGGCAAGCATAGCTCTCATGCCCCTGGGCCTTGAAGCCCTCTCAATTTCTGCCCCCCACCCCCATCACCCAGCAAAGCTCACATCCCTCTCTCCCTCTGGCTCCTTGCATCCTCTGTGCAGTGCTCAGCTGCCACTCTTCCCACTTAGATGGGCTCTTCACCAAGGCACCATCCCCCTCCGCCAGGTCAAGGACTGCTGGGGGGGGGCAGTGGGGGGCACTAGCAGCTCTGAGGCCTTGTCATTTTGCAACCTCGCCTCCCACCCGAGGTGATGGCAAATGGGTTTGAATCCTGATTTGCCACCAAGATCACAAAGGACCTGAGCTATGCTTGCAAGCTCTTCCCGAATGGTGCCCTTTGAGAAAGCAGCCAGGCGCCCATCACTCAGAAGGTCTTCCTTCTGGTCAAACCCTGCAGAGAACACCCTCCCGTGTGGGGGAACCCAGGTCTCTCAGGCTGCTTGGCTCTCTGATGGGGCTCACATCCCACATAGCCCACGCTGTCTGGGGCCAACACTGTCGGCCAGATGAGGGCTGGCGGACTGGCCTGTTGTAGGCTTGAATATTGCCTGTGCCGGACTTTTTATGCCACTGGCCAACGTGACCTGTCTAACTACACAAATGGAAATTTGATGATGATAAGATCAGTTGTTACGGAGACATTTATATGACAAGCGGACAGAGAGAAAACTACAAAGCTTTCTTTTATGCCTCCCGTCCTTTCCGAGGAAAATAAATAAATAAATACCCAGATGATGGGTCCCTTTGAAGAGAAGTTTATGATTGAAATTACCTAATACCTGGTACCCTTCTATATGGGCATATATGGGCATAGAACTGGAGATGATCATAGTTCTTTCTGGGCATATATCTGGAGATGACTATAGTTCTAAAAGATAAGCACACCAATGTTCATTGCAGCACTCTTTGCAATAGCCAAGACATGGAAGCAACCTAAATGTCCATCAACAGAGGAATGGATAAAGAAGATATGAGATAAATATATATATATATAATATGAAGTCTCTCTATGCAATGAAAAAGATGAACCGCATCCCCCCAAGCTTGCAGCAAATGATCCCCCCTCCTGGAGGGGGATCTGCATCTCTTGCCTTCCGCTGCCCCAGATAAAGATCTCTGCCAGGGTGGGGAGATGGGGAGAAGTGTCACCTCACTGCATTCATTGTAGCAACATGTCCCCAGCCTATCACAAAACATCAGTTCATCCTGTAGAGAAAAACCTAAATCCTGAAATGAGGGCAAGCAAGTTCAGTGGGGCCATCCTTAGCATCACAGTTTGCTCTTGAAAGCCTCGGTGATAAAGCATAGCCTTCCCTGCCTGCTGCACAGTACACAGCATCCAACTGGAAAAGAACAGAGGGAGTCCTGGGTAACGGGACAGTGGCCACTGCCAGCATCTTTCCTCCAGTCCAGGTGATGACTGAGAACCAGGATCTCACCTGATACGGGCCAGGACCCCCATTCCCGCTCAGATGGGTGTGGACGTTGGTGCCAGGCTGATGCTGGGCTGACGGCAATTAGACACTAGCTGCCTGACAACTTGACCTTGCCTGTTGGCTCAGGTGCTCCTAGTTACCTCCTTGCCCCAGGGCACTGGCTCTTGTGCCAGGAGCTGGGCGGAGCTCTTCAGTCACACTCCCATCTGCACTGCAGGTGGATGCATTGCGATCCTCACTGGCAGGGGATAAACCAGAAGCCCAGGAGGGAGGTAGCAAGCCCACCTCCCTGCCCTGTCGCAGTTGAGAAGGCGCAGCAAAGCCATGAGCATGGAGCCTTGACCAGGAGGCTTCAGGTAAAGAAGCCTCCACCTCCTCCACTCCCTTGATCTCTTGGCCACTCTGAGGTCCCAGCTTGGGCTCAAGATCTCCTTCCACCCCCTTGCTCAAGGTGGTGCAGTCACGGTGGGGCTGGCATTGAAAACCCTGCTTCCCCTATGTCCAAAATCTCCTCAGATCCTGGTTGGCTGGAGAAGAAGAATAGGGATGGACAAGGCAGCAAACGAGTAATTCTCCATGAGTGGTGGTTCCTTTACAGTGATGTTCCTTCTGGGAAACCAGGCAGGATCACAGTTGAGTGGGCCAGACAATCACAGAGGGGACTGCAGCCTGGGGTCCCTCAGTCCCCAGGCCAACCCTTACCCTATGCTTTCTGCCTTCTTCTCTCTCCTTTCCAGCATCTTGCCTCTTTTAAAACGTACTCAGAGTCTGATCATCTTAGGGGTGTTTGCAAGCCTGCTAACCTTTCTGCACGACGTGCTTGTCCCCCAGGAAAGCATGGAGGTGGGTGTTGTGTGTGCGTGTGTGTGTTTATATTCACACGCGCATACGCATGGTGGGTATCAAACCCAAATTAAACTCTTTTACTGTATTTTATCAGATCGATCTTCTGTGTACTCCTCAGCACTGTCTCATTTAAATAAAACTTCCATTTGTAACAATCCTATAAATAGAAAGCCGTATTGATCAGGGCCCCACTGGCAGCTGCACTTTGGTTATCACTGAAGCCTGACCGGTTAATGCGAGGGCTACAATTTATTATGCGGCCAAGATACAATGCAAGGCCGTGCCATTTAGGGCTCTAAACACAAGTGTGCTTCGCTCGGACGAGCAAGTTCAGCGGGGCTGTCCTTAGCATCACGGTTCGCTCTTGATTTGCCATTTCACAAGCCCAGATGCTCAAGGAGCAGGGCTTTAATGAAGACCCCCTGGCCCCAGCCGTGCCGGGTATGTCAGTCTCCCCCTGGCAGTGAAGAGGTAACCTGAGAACAACACAAAAGCTGAGCTGTGTTATACTCGGAGGAAAAGCTGCAGAGATGTGAGTGGACCGCTGGTTGTGACCCGTCAGCTGGGGATGGCGAATGGATCCCATTGAAGCATCAGCATCACTCTCATGCTAGATGCCTGTTGTGGGTGCATCCGGGATGCGTGTAGTGGGAACGCCTATATATACATTCTTTTTCTCCCATTATCCTCCATCATGTTCCATCACAAGTGACGAGATATAGCTCCCTGTGCTACATGGCAGGTCCATGGCTTTATTAATTAAGCCACTAACCGTCATTAGAATCTGCATCCACGGCTTCATTTTTTCTTCTCTTTTCTTTTTCTTTTTTCAAAATTGTAACACAACCTAGAATAGATTTACAAGGAGATCCTGCTGAATAGCATTGAGAACTATGTCTAGATACTCATGTTGCAACAGAAGAAAGGGTGGGGGAAAAAACTGTAATTGCAATGTATACATCTAAGGATAACCTGACCCCCTTGCTGTACAGTGGGAAAATAAAAAAAAAATTGTAGTGCATTTACAATATTCTGTCAATTTCCACTCCACAGCAAATCGACCCTGTCATATATGTATATTCTTTTTTTATTTTTTTTCATTTGTAGGGCCCCTCCCATGGCTTATGGAGGTTCCCAGGCTAGGGGATGAATCGGAGCTATAGCCACAGCCACAGCAATGCCAGATCTGAGCCCCGTCTTTGACCTACACCACAGCTCACGGCAACACCGGATCCTTAACCCACTGAGTGAGGCCAGGGATTGAACCTGCGTCCTCATGGATGCTAGTCAGATTCATTTCCACTGAGCCACGATGGGAACTCTTATATATACATTCTTTTTCTCACATTATCCTCCATCATGTTCCATCACAAGTGACTAAATATAGCTCCCTATGCTGTACATGGCTTTGTTAATTAAGCCACTAACCATCATTTTCATCAGTCTGCTGGGCATTACTGAGCATTGTTTATTATCACATGGTTTTCCCCAAATTCACAAAAACCAGGTGCCAGTGGGATGTTTGCCTGCTCTTAGAAGGTCACGTATATTCTTACACAGGGAGAAATTTGGCTCAGAGCACCTCTCTGCCTCACTGGCAAAACCCCAGTCACTTACAGGGACTCTGCTCCACAACTGTGCCCAAACTCTCTGCCAGGGCTTGCCCAGAACTGAGAACTCATCCTGGGTCCTGGAACAGATAACCCCTGGACCCTGGACACCTTCCTTCTCACTGGGGCATTCAGGGTTAACCAGGAGCCTAAAGCCAGGTGTGTGGGAAATCCGCTGCCACAGCAACATGACAGGGACTCAGGCCTCTTTGGCCACCGGGCACTTAGGTTTCCGTGAGGCCTCTCGCTGGAAGAAAAAGTTGGGTGGACACCCATGAACACATTCTGTGGGAGTTTGTTTATCTGCGGGGTCACTTCTAGGCCAATGGGAAAGGACCTGCCCTCAGGCTTGGGACCTTGAATGCCACCGTGAGAAGAGAAGACACTGACTCCTTAGTGTCAAGCGACAGCCCTGGGTTCTGCCCCGGGGAGTTTAAGCAGGGCTCTGGGATCCTAAGGAGAGCCTGGGATCAGGGCGGGGAGGGGAGAGGAGTGGGGGAAGGGGGCTCAGTCCCAGCTGGCTCTGGGCTTCCTCCAGGCCACGTGCTTCCAGCCCCTCGGAGCTCTCACCGCACACATTTCAAGCTGCAGCTCCTTGGGTTCCCTTTCTCCCGCCCATCCTTTCCTCTCCCGCTCCCACTAGCCTGCAGGCATCCTCACTTCCCCAGGCTTCTCCCGCCTCTGGGCTCCTCGGCTGAACTCCCGCCTTAAAGCATGTTTGTACACTTGACGGGAACTTGGGAGGCAGCGGAGATGAAGGTCAGTGCTCTGTCACCTTGCATCAGAAGCTCTGGGAGACACCTTTGGAAAGGCCCGGGTCTTACTAAGTGCTCCAATGAAATCAGGGGGTGATTATATTCAGGAGGGCGTCAGCCTGTGCTGTCTCCCAGGTGGCCTTTGCACAGCCAGACCCTCCTGACAGGGTTTTCTTCCAGGGGCCAATGTGCTGTGCCCCCCCAAGCAATGACACAGGTGACTAAGCTCTCCTTGGAGTCCACGTCCACATGGACAAGCGTCCAAGTTCAATGAGCAAGTTCTCCCTGACGTCTCTGCCAAGTCCTCATTTCCTGTCCCTAGGGGAGTGGCCTCGCCTCCCAGGTCCCCTGCCAAAGGCACCTGGGAGCACAACAATGTACTTCCCAAAGCCGAGGTTATTCTTTTATAAATCACACAGCATACAGGACACCAATTCCGTAACACAGTCGAACAAGCTAAATGTCACTCATTCTTCTTTGAGTATAGTTCCTCCGGCCTGACATGAAATGGGTGCATCCCTGCCTTTCCTACAGGCCTGGCTCCTGACCACCTGTGAGGTCACACACACATGCATGCACCAATGGCCATGGCAGCAGCATCATTGTACCTGGGCCATACCGTCTGGCCCCATAGCAGAGAAAATCACCACCACCCACTTCTCTCCAAAGCATCACTGAGACCTGTGGAAACCAAGCCATCAGAACCCTCAGCCTAAAACATCTGGGAGGCCAGCTTTCTCCAGGCACAAAGGAGGAAACTTGAGTGGGTGCATGTTCTATATCCAAGTCATTCACAGGTTCGTACTGGTAAGTGGTTGTCCTAGAAAAATAAGCTACCTACCAAAGCAGGAATCACGTCTCCTTAGGAGCTATTTGCAAGTCAAAATCATGGTTTTCCAGTCCCCACCAGTTCCAGGGAAGTTGAGAACCTCACTGGGCACACGTTTGGGCTGGGGTAGTGGGTGCTGAAGGAGAGGTGTCCCAGTGGCCTCCGGGCTGCCATTGACACGGGCGGTGTCCGCTCTCCAGTTAAGTGTGGTGCTGAACTTGCTTATCGGTTGTGCTGTAATGCAGGTCTTCATAAAGTCTTTTTTTTAACTGTTAAATTTTAATAACTTGGGTTATAGGTAGGATAGAAACAATATCTAAGTAGCATTTAAGAGCAAATCTATTAAATTTTAGGGGACCTGCGTTACATGGTTAGAAACATTATCATTTAGATCCTGCGAGGGGAAATGGGCACGAACGAGAGAAGGAAAATTGTGTACTTTGGAAAATACAATCCAAGCCTAATATCATCTGTGAGAAGAAAATTCTCTCCTCATTACCAGGAAGATTGTTTTTATCCTACCCATAACTAACATTATTAAAGTTTGAGAACTGTAAAATGCTTAATGAGAAAATGTAGAATAAATGATAGCAGCTAGGGTCTGGACGGGTGTTTGCTGATGATCAACGCTAAATCTCAATAGTGAGATAGAGCCACGACCTACACAGGTACCCGCCTCGTAAGTGTGAAATGACTAAACGGTAAAAGAGTGGGTAGCCATGGTAACCACGATGCCATCCAGTGGGGGAGGGGAGGGAGGCATTTCTAGTTGGATTTAAGGGAAGAGTTGACATTCCAGCCCAAAGCCCAGGCAGCTGGGCCCACTTCACTTGCTTCAATACCATCCCCTGTTCATGTCCTCCATACAGGGGGGACCAGGACCCTCAGGACAGAGAGAGGGGCAGCACCTTGCAAAGGAGAGGTACAAGCGAAGGACAGCAGGCACGCTGCCCTCTCGGGGAGTGGACCTCTCCAGACATGCATCTGATGAGGGTTTCATTGGCCCGCTGGACATTTGCAAACTGAGACCAAAATGCCAACATGATCACCCAAAGATGAGCTGGCTCTCTGCTGCTTTTGCAGAGGGATGTTGGGTTGGTAATTGAGCCCTCCACCCTGGGGAAGAGATGTTTGTTTCTTCTGGCTGCGACTTGGTGGGACTATGAACTGGGCGGTCACTGTGCTATTACATGGATGGGCCACTTCCTACTAAGACATTCATTGTCCTCTTGGAATCCTGCCTTAAAGAACCTCCTGGATACTGCTATAGATCAGTGGTTAGACTCACTTGGGAGCTTTTTAAAAATCCTAATGGCCAAAAGCCACGCTTGGAGATTCTTGTTTTATTGCTTTTCAGTGAGGACTGAGCATTTGTGCGTTTTAAAGATTCCAAGGAGCCTGGATGGAGGATCATGAACTTGGAGCCGTTTTTCTCCATCTTGGCTGCACCCTGGGCTTCCCTGAACCTACTGATGCCCAGTCCTGCCACCAGGAATTCTGATCTCATTGTTCTGGGGTATGGCCTGCTGCTGGGATATTTCAGGCTCGCAGGTGAGTCTAAGGTATGGACAGTGCTGAGACCTACTCCTGCTCTGGAGGATGGCCCTGAGGCAGTCTCAGCAGTTGGTGGGGGAGGCACCAGATCCCTCCCTATGTCTGTTGGTGAAGCCCAGGCAGATGTTGCAACTGCAGAGAAGGAATGGCAGCTGGTTGGAGGTAGCAGCTGAACATGAGAGTTCCTGCAGATCCTGGCATGGCTCAGAGAGGGAGAATGGTTTTCCATGCACACTAGATGAGTATAAACATGCCAAGTGGTCTTATAACTTCCTGTTGCATTTCCAGAGTACAGACATGAGAGCATTCAAGTGCTTCATGAGCTCTTTCATGATGGGTGCAGGAGCTGAGAGACAGGGAGGGATGGTGTTACCATTGAAAGAGTATGTTGGGACCAGGTGTGAAAGGCCCTGCATGCTGAGTGGAAGGCTCTAGCTGTCTTCCACAGGCAGCGGGCTTCTCTGAAGGGTTTGGGGCACAGCCAGGGAGGGTGCAAGGAGCTGACTTTGGGAAGATGCTTTTCCAAAATGTGATCGGAAGAGACAGTAGAATGGAGGGAGTTTGGCTAGGTGTGGTTGTGACAGTTCAAGAAAGAGGTGAATTTTCTTCATTTTTTTTCTTGTGAAAACCAAAAAGATCCCATCAGAATTGTTTCAGGGTCTATGATCTCTCAGAGGTCTCACTAGGTATGAAGGATACAAATGTGCTCAGACAAAGAAGCTGCAAACTCCAGGGACCAAACTGGTAACATGAATATGTCAATCTATGCTGCAAAGGAGGCAGTGGAATGGGGGGGTCTTATGGCAAACTGGACAGTGTATGTGGATGGAGGTGTTTCAACATAAAATTATGAAAATACTAGAGTTAGATATTACATCTTTCTGGGTGATTTTTGAGCTCTAACCCAGAAGGTGGGCACTGCGGTGAGTGGTCCCAATTCTCTCATAGCCCTTTCTTCTCCTTGACAGGAAGCAACTCCCTCCCACTCTTTGATCACTTCCATCTTGTTCTTGTCCCTCCTCATAAGGTAGGGGAATCCCTGCCAAAGGGTGATGGTCCATGGATGGGAGAGAAGTACCTAGAGAGCCTCAGGGTCTCTTGGATAGTCCACACCCTCCATGTGCCAAAGACGGTGGATGATCTTCACACACGTCAGCTCAGGACCAGCTTGGGGAGACCTCCTCATATCCTCCATCAAGCAGAAAGCATGCACTGTCATCACCTGCCACCACTGACCCCTTCGCGGTACCCTTTCTGCACTGTTACAGCATACAATGACCCACAGCTCCAAGCCTGAGAGAAGCTGGGGAAAGGAAATGGCTCTGTTAGTAAAATACTGAAGATTGACTTGCATCATTTTCCTTTAGCTAAGAAAGAATGTGGTACAAATCATTAGGTAAAATTTTGATGTAACTCTTCCTTCAATTAAACGCAATGATGGAGGCAAAGTCTGCATTAGTGTGCAAATTCCCCGGAGAACATCCTCTCTGCGGAGTGGAATGTCTATTAGCTTTCCGCCAAAATAAAGGTCACCAGACAGGAGCCTTCCCCATGCAACTCTTCCTTCCTTGAACAGGCAGTGTAATCAGGCAGGATGTGTCACACTCAGGAAACCAATGGCGCAATTATATCGAATATGCCCAGTGCATCACAACTTGGTCCGTTTTTCTCCCAAGGTCCTTAGAATGTCGTGGGTCTGGGGCCTGACTCTGGGGAGGGCGAGACTGATCTCTGGTTCAGGGGGCTCCTGCTTACCAAGTTTACCTTCCTACTGTTCCGATTTAAAGAAGAAACAAATAATCTCAGTACCTCATCCAGGCCACCCTGAGTAACAGAAGCTTCTTGTGGATGGTATAATCAGCCAAAAACACACAGAAAAAATATGAATCTTGATCCACCAACTCGTGTGTGCAAGAATGAAAACTTCATTTTTCTACAATGAAATTTCTTCATTCGTTCATTCTCATCTTCATTCTCCTGTGTAGCAAATTAATCTCAGATAATTTGAGGTTCTTACTTGGGATTGGTTGAAATTCCAGGAAATTATGCAGGGCTAAGTACTCAGGGAGAGAAAAAAAGGTTTGGTCCTCAGTCCTCAGTTCCTGCTGCCATCCACCATTAAAAAAAAAAAAAAAAAAAAAAAAGTTCCTTCAAATGAACTTATTTATAAAACAAAAACAGACTCATGGACTTCAAAAACAAACTGTGGTTATCAAAGGGGAGAGGTGGGGGGAGGAATAAATTAGGAGTTTGGGATTAATCCGTACACACTACTACATATAAAATAGATAATTAACAAGGACCTACTGTATATTACAGGGAACTCTATTCAGTATTCTGTAATAACCCATACAGAGAAAGAATCTGAAAAAGAATTTATATATATAAATATATATGTATATGTATAACTGAATCACTTTGCTGTAACCTGAAGCCAACACAACATTGTAAACCAGCTATACTTCAAGAAAATTAAAATTAGAAAAAGCATGGACCTGAACTGATCTTTGATTATGCATCTAGGCTTGTCACAGCTAATAGCATCTAGCTCATTAGAACAGGAAATAGGATCTAACACATGTTAAGAGATGCATGTCTCTAAATGTAAGATCATGAGCACAAAGCATCTTCTAACACAGCCAGTCTAGCATCCATCGTCCCTTCTTCTGATAACAACATATTGATTTAGTTTTGGGGAACCACCCCTTCTCATGTCTCAGTTGGAAACTTCTCAGCAGGACCCTAGGGGATCTTCCCAATGACAGACCTTTCAGTGTCCCCAAGTTCCAAAGAGAAGACCCAAGCAGTTAATGATCAGAACAACAGAGTCACAGGACATCTGGTTCCCCTTGAAGGGATATAGATAACAATCTGACCCTTAGTCTTGAGTTGTTCTGCAGAAACAAGACCCCCACCGACTGGAGGATGGTGATGACATGCTACGAACAAACACATAGACCCTAGACTGGTTGGAACCAGAAGCTTGATGATTAAGATTCCCGAAACACCATCCTGCTACTTTACCACCAGCCAATCAGAAAAATGTCCACGTGCTGACCATGCTCCCTGCAGCCCTCACCTCTAATGTTGCCCTTTCAAAAACCCTTCTCTGAAGACCATCAGGAAGTTTGGGTCTTTTGTGCATGAGCTTCCCATACTCCTTGCTTGGAGTCGTGCAATATTCACTGTAGTTTTCTTCACTACAGCCCAGTGTCAATAGATTGACCTTGCTCAGCCTCAGGAAGGAAACCTGGGTTGGTTTGGTAACAAGTCCAGATGATTTGGATGGAGCTAAATCCACATCCCAGCTCTAGAGGGAGAGACATGACTTAGCCAAGCAGCGCATGTCATCACCCTGGCCAACCTGGATGGTTCAGCAATGAGCCCTTCAAGATGGCCCACAGAAAATTTTCCTTGGGTACCTGCCTGGAATTACCAGGAAAGAAGCACTATGTTCTGGGGTGCTTCCTTAACGAGAAGGTAGAAGCTGGGAATTGCTGGGGGCAGTCTGGCACTATTTAGACAGAAATTTCCTGAAACAGAAAACAATATGCAAGGCTGAAGCACTGAAGGATGGAAACAGATAGGACTCTGGTGACATTATTGAACTCCTTGTGCAGCTATGCCTGAAGTCAGCTATACCCTATATTTTTCAATTAAATGAATTGTTCATTTCTGTTCAATCTCATTTGAGTGGATCCAGAAAAAACTGAAGAGAACACTAAGAACCAGAAATGAACATCATTCAGGCTCAAGAGACCTACGGACATGGAAGATCCAGGTAGAGTGGGGTCCAAAGATTTTAGCAGCCCTCTTTAATAAAAAAGAATATCGCCTTATTAACACAAAAAATAGGCACGGGATCTTGGAAGAGAATCATGCAAACAGAAGACTTGAACCTTAAGCTTCTTTAGTTACATTGTAATCGGGAGGCCCAGGGACTGGTCTCCCTTCCCCCAGAAGGCCTTTGGTAAAATCATTTCATCTCTTTAGGACTCAGTTTCATCATCAGAGGCAAGATGGTTGATCTATGTTAAATCTTAAGCTGCTTAAAAACACCACGTCTTTATCATCTTTGTTGAAGAAATTACATCATTTAAAACTCATTTTTTTTTCATTATTTGCTTGGATGAAAATTTCTTTGTCCAGGACTTTCCTGGGTATTCGGATGAGTCTGGACATCTGCATCTGTGATACCTCTCTTCGGCAGGCCACTCCGTTAATACGGGTCCAAGAGATGGGCCGGAAGATTCAGGACAGCCATTCATTTCCCACCATCTCGGTAGGCACAGGGCCCATCAGGGAAGGAAGGAGACTGATCCTGGGAGAATAATGCCCAGCTATTGCACTCTCTTAGAAAGTGTTTCTTCCTCCGCTGTCTCAGCAGAGACGCTTTCTTAAAGAATGTTTTCATACAAAATTTCTAAAATGCTGAAAATACAATAAGATTAACGGCCCCCGGAGGCTATGGCTTAAATATTTTATCTTCTTAGATATCAGTTACACTGCACTTTCCTCCAAGGATCTAAAGTCTTTTAAATATAGCATCTAATTAATCCTCCTGTCATCTGTGGATGGAGCAGCATCATTACCCCGATTTCACAGGTGAGGACACAGAAAATATGGGAGGGGTGTCCCCAGGGAGAACCAGGCTGATTTCAATCAGTGGAGACCCCGACCACACCACCGGTGGCCCACTCAATGGGGGCATCACCTGTAAAACTCACTTGAGAGATGCCACTCCCGGCCCGTAAACTACAGGCCATTCAGGCACAGTTAACGAAAGATGCCAAGATAGGCTGAGGACGTCTCTGCCACAGATACACAGGCCATGAGGCAGGTCTCGGAGAGCAGCTGACTCATTCACCCAGAGATGACCCATTCCCAACCCAGACGACCACCTCGCTCACGGATCTCCTGATGTCTTCTTTCCGTCTTCACAAACAGACAGGTGATTTTGCAAACAATCCCTGCATTAATAGAGTTGTGAGACTAAAACGGTGTTTTCCCGTAATAACCAGGTCATGATACAGCTGATCCTTCATTAGCTTCCATTGCCTGTGCACCTCTTGTGTCCCAGGCAACAGACCAGATGTGACCATCTGAGATTTCTGAGCCCCACCCTGAAAGGCAGTCATCACTGGTATCACTTTACATAGAGGCAGAGATGGAGGCTTGATGGGCTTCACTCACTGGTTCCAAAGAGAGAGCTGGTGGCTCCCAGGACAGCTTCCCTACTGCTCCTTGGTTTCATTTTTCAAGTCAGTTGATTGTTTAGATCCAGCATTAAGCAATATGGCTCATCACTTTGGGTGACTTCTGCTGGATCAACACAGGCGACAGACGCTCAGGAAAGAGAGGCTTCCTGATGATGAGAACAGCTTCATCATAGCCATCACTGTTGCCACTGTAGCCGGGAGCACGGGGTTTGAAGAAGGAGCAGTTTAAACCCAGACATCACCTAAAAGCCATCGTCTTAAAGAAAGGCAGTGCTCTCTCTGTCAAAACTCAAAATCGCTCAGTCTTCATACCCCTCTTTCTGGTCCCTCCCTCGATCCGGAGCACCCACTCCACAGGGAAAGCACGAAGGATGACCCAAGCCATCAAATCCAAAAGAGTCTCGCTTTTGGCGATTATGACACTGCTTCCAAGGGAGAGAGATACAGTGGAGATAAAGGAGGAAGGAAGGGATTAAAAGGGGAGAGGAGAGATGGAGAAGGAGATATATATCTATATTGATATATATATGAAGAAAGAGAGAATGAGAGACCGAGACAGAGAGAGAAATTGACGAATGGATTGTAGAGGAGTGGATATCGCAGAGAGACCCAAAACAACGAAGACAAAAATGAAAGCCCATCATCCAGCCTGGGGAGGAGAAGCACAGAGAGAGAAAGGTGGAACGAGATGAAGAAGAAAAGCAGAAGGAAAGGACGAGCCTGGAAGAGAAACCCCAGCACTGTGATGGGAGCGTCTGACCCGAGCTGTAAAATGACAAGGATGGAGTGAGCAGTTTTTAATACAGATAATATTGTCCGTGTAGTCTATAAATATAAAATTAAATGCTGACCTCCCTGGTCCATGTCAAAAGTCCACGCCAGTGTCAGCACATATTGTTTTTATTTGTTTCAAGAGAAAATAGATCAACAACATTAACCTCCCAATGAACAGAGAATTGAATGAATTAAAAAGCAGAGCCATAAATCGCGCCGGTTTTATTGGCACCGTGATAAACACGCCCGAGGCTTCACGGGGAGTGGGGCTCAGGATGGCCTCGGTACCCCGCAGCCTCTCGCCACCAAGGAAGGAAAAGTAATATTAAGATGGGGCGCCGTTTGCCCGCGCGCACCGCCTCTATCCATCACCATATGACAAAGGCTCCAGTACGTGTTTCAAGAAATATTGAGAGGAAGAAGGACCCAAGAACAAGACAATTTGGAGAGACCCTGGGGACCCAGGTGGCCCACTCGCCAGCTGCCTTTCGCCCAGAGGAGTCCTAAGGGACAAGGGGGGAGCTGCGCCTGAGATTTCCAGAACACAGCCGGACAGCCCTGTGGCCAGAGCATCCTGGAGGCTCCCAGTCGCCCCTCCAGCTCCTGCTCTCCCAGCTTCAGCTCTCCTTGGGCCAGTTAGTTGTTCACAAAAGGAGCTGCTTGCCAACGGAGGAAATGCATTTTATTTCCAGCTCAGGAATTCACACCATCACTTGGGCAGTTGCTAAATAAAGCTCCATCCCTTTCACAAAGCCAGTTTCTTGTGGACCTTACGGCACTGGCTTCGTGCTGAATCTGAACAGTTCTTAATTACGGAGATGAGGCTGAGCACCGGCGTTTACAGAGAAGAGAGGGAAACGTGCACAGCAGTCAGGCTCTCAGCCTGGTCAGTTTGGTCCCCAGAAGCCCTGAGGAGGAGAACACCCAGAGAGGCCCTTCCATCCACACCCCATGCCTCCCCCACTCTCTCTCTCTTTTTTTTTTTTTTTTTTTTTTTTTTTTTTTTTTTTTTTTTTGCTTTTTAGGGCTGCACTTGCGGTGTATGGAGGTTCCCAGGCTAGGGGTTGAATTGGAGCTACAGCTGCTGGCCACAGCCACAGCCACAGCAACCCGAGCTGCATCTGCGACCTACACCACAGCTCACGGCGATGCCGGATCCCTGACCCATGGAGCAAGGCCAGGGATTGAACCCGCATGCTCCTGGATCCTAGTCGGGTTCATTATCGCTGAACCACACAACAGGAATTCCCACACCCCGTGCCCTTTATTAACTTTCTCTAGAGAGGCTATAATTCTGAAGGTTCAGAGCAGGCAGAGTGGCAATGGGGTAAACGCTTTAATCTCCCCAGGAGACCCTCGCATCATCTCTTCGCTGCCACCACCAGCTGAAAAGAGGAGGACTCGGGGATTGGGGAGAAGACTCTTCTGTGAAAGGCGTGAGTACAAGGCAACATAAATCAGCCTGAAAATAACTTCCATTTCTAAACAAAATAAATGTTATATATTTATAAACCAATGGTAAACAAATTGAGTGGATCATTAAAACTCAAAAATAATTACTCTTTGGAACGAATTTACACAGCAAGAAAGATTCTGTAGCTAGTAAAATATTTTCAGATAAGCGATTATCTCACAAAGCTCCTATTTGCGATACAGCTTCCACCGATTTAGTCACAGGTGTTCTCAGCCTGCCACGGATTGTGACAAAACTCGGTCAGGTGGACCACAGAGTTAGTTGGGGTCATGGACAGAATTGTTGGTTTTTGTTTTTAATCCGTTAGGTTTACATGAATGGACTCTGATGGGAGTGGTATTCTCTTGGACCACGTGAGAACGTGCGGGTGTGTGCTTTCTGCATGTCCCCCATCCCCTCAAATTAGGACTTTGCTCTTCATAACAAAATAATAATAACAGTGAGCAGCACACACAGTGCTCATGATGGGCTTTGTCCATGATAATGTAATTCATTCCCCAAAGCATCAGCGCGATTCCAGGAAACTGAGGCCCAGAGAGGACCGATAATTGGCCCAGAGTCACCCAGTAAATGACAGAAGGATTCCAGCCCAGGCAGTCTAGCTACAGAGTCTCCGCATTCGGTACCTACATGGTAGTCTGATGTCTTTCCTAGGCCCTGCCCACTAGCACAGCAAGTTCGCATCAAGTCATTGGGGGGCGGGGAGTCACACCTGCAGCATATGGAAGGGTTTTTTAAGGACTGCACCTGCGACATACGGAAGTTCCCAAGCTAGGGGTCAAACTTGAGCTGCAGCCACCAGCCTATACCACAGCCACAGCAACGCAGGGGTCCAAGCCACATTTGCAACCTATACCACAACTCCCAGCAATGCCAGATTCCCGACCCACTGAGTGAGGCCAGGGAACAAACCCACATCCTCATGGATACTAATTGTTGTTCATTACCACTGAGCCATGACAGGAATTCCCACATCATGTCACTTTAAGTCACCTTTGATCTCAAAGACATATCTGTACCCCCATGTTCATGGCAGCATTTGTTATTCACAGCATTCAAGATACAGAAACAATCTAACCATCTGTTCACAGATGAATGGATAAAGAACAGCATGCATGTAGGTGCAATGGAATATTATTCAACCATCAAAAAGAAGGATATGCTATCATTTGCATCAACATAGATAAATCAGGAAGCGTTACACTAAGTGAAATAAGTCAGACAGAAACAAATACTGCACTTATATGTGGAAATGGGGAAAAAAAAACTGGTTTGAACTCCTAGATAAAGAGATAAGAATGGTGGCTTCCAGGGGCTGGACATGGGGGAAATAGGGAGAAGGCCAGAGGGTACAAGCTTTCAGTTATGAGTAAGTCTCGAGGCTCTGATGTACAGCCTGGAGATTGTAGTTAATAACAGTGTACTATATGTGTGAGATTTGCTAAGAGAGTGGATCTTAAGCGACTTCATCCCCCCCACACACACACGGTGATGGATATATTAATTAACTTGATTGTGGTTATTTTATTCTGTATACATATATCACATCATCACATCCTGCACTGTAAATCTATAAATTTTACTTGACAGTTCAACTACAATAAAGCTGGAAAACAAAAGATGACTTTCCCACTTCGCGTGCTGTGAGATTTCCTGGCCCTCAACAAGGCAACGGTGTGGGCCACGAGAAGAATGAGCAGACTTTTGAGACACTGATCACTCAGGACTCCGGTCCCCTGAGACCCCTCTGGCATCTCTGTGTGTCCTCCGGAGGGGTCTCACGGGAGCTCACAAACACACAAGACCGTGAAAGTCAGCCCTGCATGTGCCCCATCCACACTGCCATGTGCCCACCCACAGGGTGAGAGCCTTGCCAGGCTCTGGGGTTGATGGGAAGCAGGCGCCGCCCTCCAGCTCAGTGCTCAGGGCAGGCTTGCTCAGCGGGGCCCTGCAGGGGGAAGCAGCATCTCTTGAGGCCCTCATGAAACATCTCCGTGGGTTTCTCCCTGCAGCCCCGTAACCTCGGAACAGGGGTGAGGAATACCCTTCTGTTCTAAGGATCCTCTTCCCTGGGTTCCAGCATCAGGCTGCAGCCCAGAGAGAAGAACCTTGAGTGCAAACTGAGTCAAGTGCATGCCTACAGGTTTGCCCATCCTTTTGCCAGACCTACCCAAGCAAGGGCAATGCCCACTGTTGAAGCATACAGCAGGCTTACACAAGTCAACACAGCTTTCATTTTATCTTATTTTATTTATTTAATCTTATTTTATTTTATATTATTTTATTTTTAATTTTTTTTTTTTTGTCTTTTCTAGGGCCGCTCCCACGGCATATGGAGATTCCCAGGCTTAGGGGTCCAGTCGGAGCTGTAGCCGCCGGCTTACGCCAGAGCCACAGCAACTCGGGATCCGAGCCGCGTCTGCAACCTCCACCACAGCTCACGGCAACGCCGGATAGTTGACCCACTGAGCAAGGCCAGTGATCGAACCCGCAACCTCAGGGTTCCTAGTTAGATTCGCTAACCACTGCGCCACGATGGGAACTCCTATTTTATTTTTTAATTTTTATGGCCACACCTGAAGCATATAGAAGCTCCCAGGCTAGAGCTCGAATCAGAGCTGCAGCTGCCAGCTTACACCACAGCCACAGCAACGCAGGATCCAAGCCACATCTGCAACCTACACCACAGCTGATGGCAATGCCAGATCCTTAACCCAATAAGCGAGGTCACTGATCGAACCCACATCCTCATGGATACTAGTCAGGTTCTTAACCCACTGAGCCATAACAGGAACTCTGAGCTTTCATTTTAATATCACCATAAACCAAACCAACTACAAATCTACACTTTTATTTTTCATTTTAGGGCCACGCCCGTGGCACATGGAATTCCCAAGCTAGAGGTTGAATCAGAGCTGCAGCTGCCAGCCTACACCACAGCCACAGCGATGCAGGATCCGAGTCATGTCTGCAACCTACCTTGCAGCTTGCAGCAACTTCGGAGCCTTAATCCACTTCGAGAGGCCAGGGATGGAGCCTGTATCCTCACGGACACTATATGTCTTAACCTTCTGAGCCACAACAGGAACTCCCAAATTTATACTCTTGATGGTCTGATTTTTCTCTTTCCACTAGTCCAGTTAGCCGAGACAAGTTGGACAGCCTGGCTCTGGTCAGCTTGGCAGAATCGATTCCCCATCATGACCTAGGGCTTCTAAGGCCAGCTGCCAATTCCTCTGCCACACCCATCTATATCTGTGAGACTTGGGGAACGTGGCTCAGCTTCCTCAAGCCTGCTTCCTTTTCTATAAAAATGAGAATTCATAAAGCACCATCCTCGTAGGGTTTGTAACTGCCTATGTAAAGCTCACAGCAGATGCTCCTTACAAGTTAGCTCTTGAATGGGGCTGGTCTTCCAAGTCACGAGAAAGGGGACATGATCCGGGGCCATAGCTCAGGTTGTCCTAGATCCTAGGAGTCAGGACCAACCAACCCATGGGTGTCTTATCACCCTTGGTGGTCTACCCTTCCAGAAGCATCTGTGCGAGCCAGCTCTGGCCCAGATGCTGTGAAATGTGGTGACTCTGGGAGCCTCCCCTCTTGAGAGTCACCTGGGGAATTCAATTCTGGTCTGCCAGGTCCAGTGGCCGCATTACCTTCTGAGGACGTGGCTCTCCAGGGCCAGAGCGCTGCAGGATGCCACCTCCCGTCCAAACCTGGGCACAGGTGGGTGAGCGGTGGAAATTCACTCTCGTCTCAACTGGTACCCCATCTCATCTCCTTCACCTTGACGGAGGCCTTTCCTTGAAGGCTTCAGAACGTCTGAAAGGAAGAAAGAGAATGATGGCCTGGTGATTAAAATGAGAACACGTACCCTGCTGGACCCCAAGCAATATTCATTCCATCCCAGCTAATAGATCCAGAAATAATTCCTGTTAATTTCTCTACCTCTTAGAAAGAGACATTACTAATTCAGGTAAGGTATTGCTGAGCTAAATGCCAAGACAATAGACTCAGACCCTCAAGATCCAGATGTGTTTGTCAGAGAAATGCACGTCATTTGCTTGGGCCAGGGGTGGCGCGTGTTGAAAAGGATTTCAGGAAAGTGGCTGCATACCTCCTCAACTTTCAAGGCGGTGGATGCCTTTGCATTGGTGTGGACAGTGGCTTTTCTATTCGGGAAGCAGACGTCTTGTTCATGGCGACGTGGATGGATCCGTGTGTCGACCCGTGAGGAGGTTCATTAATTCAGGTGGTGTAGACCCTCCACCTGCGTGATTCGAGATGAAAAGGTAGAATTCAGCACGTGTGAGAAATAAAAGTATGAATCTCCTTTATCACTCCGTTTTATATAGAACTTTTATTAATATGTGCTGGAGAAGGAGGGGCGGAGGATAAAACAGCCACATGTCAGCCGTTTTCTAAGGGAGACTGGCAGGGGGCTGGGCCGTAGATCTTCAGACAATGATGTTGAGTTATGACCCACCATTAGGAGGGAGTGTTCATTTCTCATTTGTCTGGGATGGAAAAGCTCCCTCCGTAATATTGAGAGTTAATAGCTCCTCAAAGAGTAGAGTTTGGGTTCCTAAATTACCAGGATTGGCTCTGGACCAAGTCTAAAGTCACCCAGCGCTGCATTTCTCACTTCCCCCCGGGGCCCAAGAGATACCAAACCCAGACCGAACATCTTTGGAGGGAACAACAAGAAAGCAACCCACACCCAAGTAGCAGATGAATACCACACAGCCCTCCAATGGATCTGCTTTGCTGAATTGCAGCATTTCATCCGGAGGATTGACGTCAGGCCAGTTGAGCCTCGAATTTCCATCCTTGCTTCTAAAATGTTTCTTAGCCTGTTTCCAACTTCACAAAAGGCAGCCCGCCCCTCCCCACGCCCCCCAAATGAAAGGGCTCATGTTGAAATTGACGACTCCTCTCCTGGCTCTAAAGGGGGCTGAGGCAGGTGCATTTCTTTCTGCCTTGCAGACATCTGTCGTCTCCCCAGCCTTGCGGGCAACGCACCCCCGCCCCCGCCAGTGGAGACAAAGCTCCCAAAGGCAGACAGGAGGTGACTGGTTCAGGTATTGATCAACGCTTACTCACATAAAACCTTTCACCTCCCTCAGAGCACGATGGCCGAGCCACCGTCTGATATGCGCATGTGGAAATAAACTGGAATATAAAAAATCTGCATCCATGACAACATGGGCTATGATCTCATCGGATGCTCCACGCCAAGCAGAGGGCAGCTGTGGGCCAGCTGGAGAAATTGTGCACTGGAGATGCTGGAACAGCAAGCCTCCTGGACATTCCAGGGAGAAGGAGGGCTCAATGACCAATGCCCACATGCACCCACCATCTTCACTACACAGGGTGGCCGAGAACCTGGATGCACAGGAAGGAACCTTGGCCTTAACAGCCATCACAATTTGCTATGCATGGGCAAGCCCTGTACTCTGGGCTGTGCACCTGTCTTCCCATTCAGACCTCTTGGTCATGCAGGTGACTCAGGGCCAGGGACTTAGAACCCTTGGCTCAGGGGGAGCCTGTGGTGGAACCGTACCCCTTGACACCCTCGAAGCATCTTCCTGCTCTGGGCCACAGGTCCTCCAAGCAGTTGCTGTGGGAAGACAGCAGGGGAGGATCAAACCCATTTGGGGACACAGTAGGAGTCCCAGAAGTAATGTCACCCACTTAAGCCCTAAACAAGACACCCGTGGTGTTTTAGACCGCATAGAGCCAAAAAAAGCAAAGAAATAGCAAGATCCAGCTTATAAATGATGGTATCTTTTAAATATTTACTTTGCTTAATATCTTTTTTTTTTTTTTTTCTTTTTAGGGCTGCACCTGCGGCATATGGAAGTTCCCAGGCTAGGGGTTGAATCAGAGCTATAGCTGCTGGCCTGCACCACAGCCATAGCAACACCAGATTTCAGCCAAGTCTGCAACCTGCAACACAGCTCACAGCAACACCGGATCTTTGACCCATGAGTGAGGCCAGGGATTGAACCCGCATCCTCATGGGTATTAGTAGGGTTCATTGCCACTGCGCCACAAAAGGAACTCCCATAAATTACCATATTTAACACAAAAATAATGTAATATTATCATGATAATTACAGGATTTATTGTACCACTGACTCAGAAAGCACTATAGATAGGATAAGTCAGTGATGGGCCACTCCTTATGATTCCTTTGTATCCAGGCAGGAGTAAACTATGCATAGGCTCAGATAGAGGTGGAGCTCTTTGTGGAAGGCTCAGGTTCAAAGAAAGACTGGGTCTGGTTCTCCTGACTCTCAAGCCTGTGAAATTGCTGCCATTCCAGAGCCCTTAAGTGGTCACGTGGTCAATGGTACGCCTGGGCCATGTCCATGGGGCGGGGCACTCTCTCCAGGCACAGATCATCCTGTCCAGCAAGACCATCCTGCAGAGTTAAACAGCTGCTACTTTCCCCAAAGATGTGAGGATGGCTTGTTGGTTATATGACTCACAGTTTATAAGGCATCCTGGATGTATCAAGACCAACAGCACCTATAAACACACGTTAATCCCAGCCATTTCCACTGCTCCCTGTGAAAGAGTGCTTTCGGAAGAAGGATGCCTTGCAAACAGGGTCATTGCTCTTCAAGATCTGGAAGGTGTTCCCCAGGACAGCTGTGCACAGAGCATCCACTATGGTCTCAGCGGGAGTCCTTCCGGAAGCCCCAGAGAACATGGACAAGAGGCAGACAAGGACGCTTGCTGGGGCGGTTTTACAGAGGATCTAAAACTTACTGGGTGGGGAGGGAGGGCTGGTGGGACATCATGGGTTGTGTGGCCTGTCCTGCACCCATTTCCAGCTTTCTTGGTCACATAGCACACAGGTGGTCCTCAGAAAAACACCTCTTCCCTTCTCTTGCCCTGTGCTTTGGATGGGCTGCCTCCTGTGACTTGGAGGGCTACCAGTCAGAGGATTAGGATGCACCCCAAGTCACGGATGCAGGGAGCATATCCATATTCAAGAGCTTTCCTTTAGTGCCCTGTTCTCAATCAACAGTGCTAATTTACGCTAAGGTGTTAATGACTGAAGACCAAAGACCAAGTTATATCCCTCAGACAGCATTTGACAGTCACGGAGGAGCAGAGAGTCACGAATTTTATTGTCCGATCCTGTCCCACTTTCCCCTTTTGCAGGCTGTGTGACCTTGAACAGAACAAATCCTTTAACCTCTTTTCACCATAGTCTGCTCCTTTGCAAAATGAGATACTTACCTCTGCTGCCTTTCTACGACTTAGATGTTATTTGCCAAACCTCAGCACAGGGGCCCAGGAAATGGCCAGTGTATGATGGGCTTGGGGTGGCCAGGGAGGAGGCCTTCGTACACTGGAGATTCCTCTAGACAATGCACCTGCCAGGATCAGCCAGGACCCTCACCAGGGTCAAAGCCCCAAGCTCCTTCTCCGAATGATGGTTAGATGCATCTCTCTCCTCTGAACTTTCTGACCCATGGAGAGGACTAGCACTGAGCTAGCACCTGGAGACCATGGGAGGCCCTGAAGGCCAAGTGGGGATGGAAAGAGGATTAGAGTGGGTGTCTTGATTCCTGCCTCTGGCTTCAGTGCCCTGGTTGGCCCTGATCATGGCATTGCTCTTTCTGGCTCATCTTCTCCTCACGTGGCGGGGATGAGGATCCTGCAGACATTTCACTAAGTTGGCTCTTGCCACAGTGGGGTCAGGGTGGCTGCAGGTCCAGACCTGGAGAGTCACATGGAGACCCACTATGTCCATGCTTGGCCTCCCAAGGTATTCCTGAGTGACTCATTCATGAGCACTTGGGGTTAATCCAGGAGTTTGCTGACATGTGGAGTTTGGGGAGACAGGTAATTCACTCAAGTACACATGGCGAAATTCTCAGGGAAAACTGTTTCTATCCAACCAGTAGCCAGGTCACAGGCAGAGAAAACCACCTTTGAGTTTCACCACGGGGCAGTTAAGATACATTATCAGGGCTACACATGAATGTGCACATATACACTGACAGGCACATACACCAAGACCCACATACATTTTCACCCATGGGCATCTATACACATATGTGTACAAACACACCTGCTCTCTCAGGCTACTGGAAAGCCTGCTATAAGGACGAAATCACCTGAGTGTTTCCATTTATTTCTTGATTCTCTCTCTTATCCAGACTCTGGGCATCGCACCCTAAGCCCCGTCTTTCCCTTCCAATGTCATTCTGCAGCTTCAGGCTGCTCTGAAATAATGGACATGTATCAGTTAGCTCTTGCTGCATAACACGATGTCCCAAAATATTAAGGCTTCAGTGCCAACCTAGCTCAGCATCCTGCGAGTCAGAAATTTGTGCTGGGCTCAGCTGGGTGGTTCTTCTGGACTTGGCGAGGCTCATTCTTGTGTCTAGAGTGAGCTGCTAGGTCTCTGAGAGACTTGCTGGTCTAAGATAAACCCGACCAGGATGACATCTTACTCTCCATGGTCTCTCATCCTCCAGCAGGCTGGCCAGGGCTTGCTGACGTGGAGTTTACAAGGTTCCAAGAGAAACAGCATGGAGGTATGCAAGGCCTCTTGAGTCTTTGGCACAGAAATGCACATTGAATTGGGCTTTTTCTGCATTCTGGGGCCAAGACAAGTCACACGACCAGCTCAGATACACAAGGTGGAGAAAGGGATTCCACTTCCTGATGGAAGATGGACTTGGCCAAGTTGTGTTGCAGAGACAGAAAGAAGGCAATACTTATGGCCATATTTGCAAATAATTAATCACAGGATATGTAGCTAAGGGCCCTAGAAAAGGCTGGGTCTGCCTTTTCTAGAGTCCCAGTCAAGCAGGGCAGGCCTGGCTTCCCATGACACCACCCCCATGCCCACCCCCTCTTTGTTGCTGCAGTAACCCTGCTGTTTCCCCCAAACACGAGAAAACCATTTTGCTCTGTTACGTTTTTCACTGACAGTTGAGAATACTTTTTTACCCATTTATGGGTGCAAATTAATGAGATGACAACAGACTGAAACCAATGACAACTGCTAATCTGTAAGCAAAAACAAGGGATGAGGAGCCGAGAGCAGTACAGCTGTTTTATTTTAATTGAGGAATGATTTTATGTTAGAAACACTCAATATTCAAAGCAAATTAAAAATAATGAAGTGAATTGATACCAATGGTATTTTTTTCTGCTTACTATCCCTTTGTAAATCTATTTCTTCACACAAATTGACAGGCCTAATTGATACATACGCTATTATTCCTCATTAGTAGGCTGAATAAAATAATTCTTGATTAAATTTATTGCAATTTACCAATCCAGCATAATGTTTGCAAGCTATAAAAGTCAATCAGCAGGAAACCAGGGGGAAGCAATGACATTATTTCATTTTATATAACACGTTAAGTGGTCTCCCCTCCCTGGAGAAGGGAAGGCCATCAGAAGACCCCCAGGTGGGCAGCACACTGTGAAGAGGGAGCCTTGACTAAGGCCAGTTTCCATAGGCACCAGCAAGAGCTCCAAGCCCCCCTCTCCCTGTGTAGGTGGCCTGGGCTTGAGCCATCCCTGCCCTCCTGGCTGTGCCCATCCTCAGGTAGGTCTTCAGCTATTAATGACTATGAGTTGTGGAGACAGACCTCCAGAGGCCTGAGGCTGGCAGTGGAACCCATCACCCTCCACCAATCCCACCTCAGCATGATGTGGAGGGAGGCTCCCTAGACAAAGTTAAGTCACCAAAGCCACAACCTGTCCCTCAAGAGCTGGTGTGCCCTAGGCCACCCATCCCAGGGCACCCAGGTCAGAGAAGGTCCTGAATCCAACTGTTCTCCCATGAAGTAAGACCTCCCTGGAGGGCCTGGCACCCTAATATCTCAGGGGTCACCCACTGGCAGTACACAATGCTCTATCCATTTCAACATCATCTTCTCTTTGGCTCCATGGAATATGAATAACAATAAAAATGAATTGCCAATCTTTAAAAACTTGGAGATTGCACATAAATCCCTGGTGTCCAAGTTTCCTTGAAGAATAGGAATATCTGACCACCTGGACTCCTTTCTGTATGGAACTGAGTCAAAGCTGTCCTCTTTAGGTGGACAGCTCTTCTCAAGTTCTGTCCCTTCATTGTTGTCCATTACCTGCCTGCCCCTGCATTTATCTATGTTTGTGAATTTCTGGGCCATGATCTTTGAGTGCTCAAGGCTCCACCCTTTGTAGCTCTGGGTTGTCTCAAAGTGACTGTGCCCTCTGGGTGGAGCTGTGTTGGAGGCACTTGACTTTTGAGGTGGCAAACCTGTAGCAACACCCCAGGCACTGAGGTTTGCCCAGAGCACCTGCCCACAGGCTCTTCTCTATCCTGTGCTTGGTACAAACATTCTAAGATGGAATCTCTCCCTCCCTCTTGCTTCCATGGCCACCCTGCTGGGCATTTCACCCTCTATAACTCCTGCCACCCTCTGTAAACACACCCCTACTATGACCCGTTCCCCAGAGTCCTGCTCTCCAGGTTATCAGCTGTGAATACCCCCTCTTTCCCAAGGTTGCGAAGACGGAGAAGGGTCTTCTGGACTCCTGACTCCCCAAAGCATCAAGCTAGAGCAGAGCTGACAGGGATAGGGATAAGCATCATTATTCTTACCAGACAGATCTTTGTTGAAGCTTTCATTACAGCCACAGCCTCAAGATGATCTCCTGGAACATAGTAGCTGTTGATAGGTGGTTTTGGACTTGGGTCCTATGACTAGCCTCCTGACCCCTTTAGTTCCTTATCACTCTCAGTAGCAAAAAGGTGTATCTGGGAGGTTCCAATGTGCCCTTCTCCTCTGGTCCTGGGATGCTTGGGTTCTGCAAAGCAAGAGGGCAGCAGAAAACATCTCAGTGGGTGAACCACACATGGCAGGATGGGTAAGGAAACATCCCTAGGGACGGAGAGAGGCTCCCAGACCCAAGACACCAAGTGTGCAGCCAAATGCAGGTAGGACAGAGTGAGACAAGGCTTCAAATCAGGAGGGCCACCTCACTGGGGATCCCAGGATGAGCCTGGAGGGATGCCAACATCTCTGCAAGGGTCTTGAATGCTGCTGGGTCTGTGCAAACAGATGCCCGGTAATCCAGTACAAACTCCTCTTTATGCTCCAATACTGGAAATCTGACACTTACACCTGCAAGTTCCCCAAGAGCAGATACAAAGCACAGTTCATCACTTTCTTCCCTCCCCACCCTCCACAAAGTTTTCCTCCTCATCATCACCTTCATCTTTCTCCTTCCCCCCTCCCCCTCTCCCTCCTCCTCCCTCTTCCTCTTCCTCTCCCCCTTCTCCTTCTCCTTCCTAGCCCCAAGGGAGGGCTTAACCATTTGTATGCAAATAGCAATCCTGGGAGACCACCCTAACTTCCTCCAATACATTACCATTGTCCCTGCCCTATGGCCCATCCTTCAGGCACCCTTAGTATTCACTGAGTTAGTCTTCTTTTATCTCCGAGAGAGCCCCGAGAGCTGTTGTTGTGGTCCAGACCACCACTGTTCTCTCATTCAGATGCACCAGGCCTGCAGGCAACTGCCTCTGTCTTACTCACCACTGTTGCCTCAGCACCCAACAAAACGCCTGACGCTCACTAACAAAAACAGTGATAAGGATGGTGTGGTTTTCTTATATTGGATACTTGTGTGCTGGCACTTGTGTGAATGTTTATGTGCATCATCTCACGCAACAATTCTCTGGAGTGAATCTCATTATTCCTGTTATTTCCACAGGAGGAGAAGGAGGTTCAGAGGAACTGTGCCCAAGATCCCAGAGTTCCTAAGTCCCAGACCAGAGCTTGCGAATTAGGTCTGCCCCATCTGCCCCCAGAGCCTGGTTTCTGCATCCATAGGCTGTGTTGCCTCTGTGGGAGCTCAGTGGTATTTGTTGATTAAATGGATAGATCACTGCAGTCTGTAGCTATTCTCCTACTGAATCATTCTCCATGCTGTAGCCACCATGGCAATAGCTCAAAATCTTCAATGGTCCCCATCCCCAATTCTTGAGCCTGGCTTAAAAGATCTAGCCCCTTCTTCCTGTGCCACCCTGGCCCCTCTTCACTCTTCCATCAGTAATACCGTCTACTTTCATGTTCCCAGAATGATGCTCCAGGTTATTTCTTGTCTCAAGCCCTCGCATAGCCAGTCCCTCCACACACGATGCCTCTCCTCTCTGCTCCCCAACACCTGGAACTCTCAACTTAGACCCTGCTTCCTCCTGCCCCTTCCTGTTCACCTATCCAAGGCTTCCATCCCCCAGGTCACCACGGTACCCTGCGCTATCCCACAGGACATTAATGGCCAGGTACCATTGCCTCTGCTCCACTGACCTGTGGGTTTCTTCAGGTCCAGCATACGTGTGCTCTCAGGGCTCCCCACAGGCAAGCATGGTGGCCGCACATAAATGTCAGTGCCCAATAGCGATGCTCCTTCGGTTTAATGAGTGGATTCAACCAAGTTATTTGGTTTACTAAGTGGATTCAATCAAGTTATTAGGGAGCAAAGACAGGCAATATTCAAGTTAAGCTGGGCTGCAAGGATCAACCATTGGAAAAGACTCATGACCCTTGACAAGACAATGTGCCTGGTGATCTGGAGGTGTGGTTTCCAGCCT
The DNA here is from genome assembly GCF_054392235.1 of Sus scrofa. Classification (NCBI taxonomy): domain Eukaryota; kingdom Metazoa; phylum Chordata; class Mammalia; order Artiodactyla; family Suidae; genus Sus; species Sus scrofa. The sequence goes on from NC_139388.1 coordinate 45,690,927, forward strand.
TGGTGTGGGGCAGAATCACCTGGTGCTCTGACGAAAGCACAGGTGGCTGGGCCCCACCCCCACAGCCTCTGATTCAGTCCAACCAGGAAGACGTGGGTGGACTGAAAATATCTAGTAAGTTTCCAGGTGATGCTAATGCTGCTAGGCAAGTCACTCTTCCAGAAGATTCTAAAAGGGCCCATCAGGAGTGCCTGCTCTAGCACAGTGGAAACTAATCCAACTCGTATCCATGAGGGTCTGGGTTTGATCCCTGACTTCGCTTAGTGGGTTAAGGATCCTGCATTGCTGTGAGCTGTGGTATAGGTCGAAGACGTGGCTTGGATCCTGCATTGCTATGGCTGTGGTGTAGACCTGCAGCTGTAGCTCCGATTCGACCCCTGGCCTGGGAACTTCCATATGCCAAGGGTGCGGTCCTAAAAAGACTAAATAAATAAATAGGCCCATCAGAGAACAGTAACACCTGATAAGACTAGGAGGAGATGCAAAAAGGGACGTGAAACCCAAGCTTCTTGTCTTGTCACGCTTCTGTGTCAAGTTGGTAACTTACTCAACTTTAACGTAAAGTCTGCATTCTGAGCAAATATGATCTGGGGGCCACCACACCCAGCCCCAATGTCAACATTCACGTGGATTCCAGCCTCTGGCTCCAGAAGCCCTGGCTTCTTACCGACGTACTGGTCCAGATCAGCCACATTTGGCACCTGGCTCTGGGTGCCAGGCAGGCAGGCATTGCCAAGATGCCCCATGCATCTTGCTGGCCATAAAACAAGACCTGACCCCTGCGTTGCTGATGGAAGCAGCTCCAGGCAAACCAATGGTATCCCGCAGACATCATGAGTGGGGAGGAAACAAACAGATTAATCTCTGAAATTTGATACCCGTTCCAGACACAAGTAGCAACAAACTTAGCGACAAAGCTGTCAAAATATGTTCCACAGCCTCATTGGCAAGAGATCTGGACACACGAAAAGAAATTCAGCAAAACCAAATCAGTTGCCAAACTGGGAGGGTTGACAGCGTGTTCAGGAATACATTTAGATCAAAACAGGAACACATCCAAAGGAGCGAGTGTCTCCATAAATTATTATGGAATGATTAGAAATAATTAGTCAGTGATTTCAAAATATTACATCTATTTTTCAGTGGTATGGAGGGGACGTGTTATATAACGTGGGATTTTGTTTTTACATTGGGTTTTTCTATTTTTTTTCTTTACTGCTCTCCAGCAGTTTCTTTTTTTTTAAATGGGGGCCACGGATGTAATACTCTACCACGCAAATCACGGTGGCTTAAAAAAATATGTTTTTAGGCAAAAGGATTCCTCTGCAAAGCTTCTAATGGAAGGGAGATGGCAGAGGGAGAGAGAGATTCTTGGTCCTTTCCCAGTTGCTGGGGGTTGGTCTCTAGTTGCCTTTCCTGAGTTAGAGTTTGGTATCAAAGGAGTTATAGCGTTTACATTTCAAAGGCCACTAGGGGTGGTTGGACCAGCCCCCAGATTGTACTGGGGCTCACCCAAGTTCATGTGGAATTCCAACCAGAGTCAAGGCTGGATTCCAGGGTATATTTTAAGGTTGCTTTCCTTGGGCAGGTCAGATCTGGATTCAAAAGACTCTTGTGGTCTTTTGGTCTTTTTTTCTCTCTTTCTTTCCTTTTTTTTTTTTTTGGCTTTTTAGGGCAGCACTCAAGACACATAGACGTTTTGGGCTAGGGGTTGAATTAGAGCTGCAGCTGCTGGCCTACACCACAGCCACAGCCACGGCCACACCAGATCCGAGCCATGGCTACCATCTACACCGAAGAAGCTCAGGGCAATGCCAGATCCTTAACCCACTGAGTGAGCCCAAGGATCAAACCTGCGTCCTCATGGATACAGATCCAGTTCTTAACTCACTGAGCCACAACAGGAACTCCTCCTGTGGTCTTTCTGCAGAAACATCATTCTAGGGACAACTCTTCGGGACAGCGCTGTTCCCAGGGCTCCCGGCATACATGAGAAGAAATCTCATCCAGGCGACAGAGGAAGACCTCCGTGCCTCTGCTCCTTCAGCCGGCCCTGGAGGGTCCGACCAGACCAGAAACAGCCCCAGCCCCAAGATCTGAGCATCCCACGGATTGGCAATGGTCTCTCAAACCTGGCAGTCCTGAGAAGGCGGACCAGGAAAGACTCACCTTCCTCACATTTCAGAAGGCCAGTGAGACCCAGCTCGGCCTCCATCCCAGAGCAGAGAGAAAGTTCCAGTGCCCAGGCATAAGGACACCCAGAAGGGCAAGCTCACTGCCCCCGCGGTCCTCTCGAGCCCCCGCTTCCTCCACTTTCTGTCAAGAGTTAAGACTTAACATCCGGCTAAGGGGTATTAACTTTTAAGTTGCCATAAAACCCAATAATTATATTTATCAATTTGTTTTAATTACAGAGCACGCTTAAGCATATGTATGAGTTAGCCGAAAAAGCCAGCACGCACACCTGCTGTGAAAGAGCGCTTTCCAAAACGAGACGTGAGGAAAATATTTGAATTCCATTTCCCTGTTCTAAAGTCCCATCTGGAAATGAAAAAAAAAAAAAAAAAAAAAAAGCAGAAGAAGAAGAAGAGGGAAGGAAAGGCAAGACTTCCAACACAGAAGTAGGCCTTTACAGTTACGGCCTTTTACAAGATGATCCTGAGCTATGTTCCCTGTCTCTGAGGAAGGCACCAGCATATAAAATGGTAGTGAATTTGCATTACTTCCAATCCATCATTCTCTGGGTGTGCGGGGGAAAAACCAGGGGACCCGCTGCAACAAAGCTCAGCCTTCGTGTTGACAGATTCTTATTTAAGTGACTATGAATACAACAATTCCACAAATAATTTGTCAAGTGTGTGGCTGAACTGGCTCTGAACCCTGATAAATACCGACACTCCTCCCGCTACAAAAGCAGCGTGGCTGGGTGTGCGGACACCGCCGAGCGGGCGCGAGGATTGAACGATCGATGCGGCTGTATTTCTCGCTTCTTTGTGGTTTCACAAAACAAAACAAACAAAAAGCCCCAAACAACTTTAGAGGTGGCTTTTTTCCCCTCTGTGCTGGGTACCCGCATGGGAGATACCCTTTGGTTCCATACCAGACACGGCAGACTAAGCCACAGCGGTCCCTTTGCAGACCACGCAGCTGCCCGCCCCCGACCCCCCCCCCCACCGCCGCCGCCTGCAGAAGCCTCTGGTTTCCCATTTGGATGCTCCAGTCAAGTCCCCTTGAGCCTTGGGCTCCCCTGGCTGCGGTCCTAAATGGTGCACCTGGCAGCTGGAGCCCCCAAGACCCCTTAACTGTGACCACACAGGGCAGTCGGCAGAGCGCGGGATGTGCCAGCAGAGGGGCAGTTCAAGACGTGCCCGGAAGATGGGGTGACACATCCCCTTGAACAAAAACATAAATCTGATCATCTTGGAAGACCACAATATACACCTACATGTCTCTTGCAGATGCAATTTGGTATGCATTATTAATTTATTCTTCATAAAGCTCCCCAGCTCCTGAGGGGGTGAGTGAGAGCACGGAGCTGCCCAGATGAAAAGGCTTACTTGTCAGGCGATGGTGGGCACAGGCATGCGACTTCCTTTCCTAAAACCCCAGCCAGGAGAATCCACGGACTCTTCCCAGGGAAAGAAATCTCCTGCAAATGAGATGATTCCGTTTTATTATTTATTTATTTATTTATTTATTTTTCTTTTGTATTTTTAAGGGTTGCACCCGCGGCATATGGAGGTTCCCAGGCTAGGAGTCTAATCCGAGCTATAGCTGCTGGCCTACACCAGAGCCACAGCAACACAGGATCCAAGCCGCATCTGGGACCTACGCCACAGTTCACGGCAATGCCAGATCCTTAACTCACTGAGCAAGGCCAGGGATCAAACCCGCCACTTCATGGGTCCTAGTCGGATTCGTTTCCGCTGTGCCATGACGGGAACTCCGATGATTCCATTTTAATACCGTGCTGACCTTTCATGGGGTACAAACACACCTGTCCCATTTGCCACATGGAGGGTCACTAAGGATCTGGATGGCCCAGCAGAAGAGGGCCTGTCTGCGTGTCAGGTACCCGGACACTTTCCACGCTGGGACCGTAATGCCTATAGAAATAATTAAGAAATAATTAACTCGTTCTAACTTAAAATGCTAATTATTTATTGTTTATCAAGCAATTTGAAACAATGCAAAAGCTCATGCAGTAGGGGCCATCACGATTTTCCAGTCATTAACTTAACCAGAATTTGCATTTTGGGACTCTAGCCAGTGACTTACACGCAGTCCTTAAGTCATTTTTCAAACACCCTGTCCTATCTTAATCTATTCATCATTAATCACGTTTGGTCACTTTACATAGAGAACACTATTCAGATGAAAGATAAAAGAAATACATTAATAAAATGAAAGCAAGTCGGAATACTTCAAAACATAAGGTAGGGGAGGAATATGGTTATCACGGCAATTTATACACTGCGCGCTTAGTGTTAAAATAGGGCTGGTGGAGCTGTTGCTTGTTATTTAAGAGGGATTGTGAGGAGGAGCTGGCTTTTATCACACCAGACACCCTTGCTCACTGTTCTAAAATCAGACCGCGCGCATCCGAGCTGGTCCGGGGAGCAGCTCTGTCCTCTGGCAGCTGGGGTGGGTCAGCAGAGCCTGCGGAAATCCAGGCTCGTCTCTAACCCATCGTCACCTCCACCTGTCCCTATGGGCTGGCTTAGCGAAGGCCGCCACACCAAGGAACTGGTTCATGCTCACCAGGGCTGTGGCCCCAGTGTCCTTAGGGGTCCCTGGGAGGTCGTGCTGCACCCCACTCAGTGGCCCTGATACCTCCCGGGCCCCGTAACACCCAGGCTCTGGGCCATAGGGTCTGGTCCTCCCTCAATGGGCTGTGGGACGTTCTGGGCAATGGCCCTTCCCGGGGGCATCAGCCGAGCAGAACATGAGCGTGTTGTTTCCCAGGTCAAGGGAGGTGACGTGGGAAGAGTGGGGAAAGGGAAGCAGGAGAAAAGGGAGGGAGGAGGCCGAGAGGGAACCTGTGTCTGCTGCCTCCATCCCTCCCACGTGGGAAGTCCGGCCTCCGCCACAAACATAAGAGGTTGTGAGCCAGGTGGGCCCAGGTCTCTTCTCCAAGCCCACAGAGCACCCCTGCTCTCCCGGATGGCTCTTAACTCAGGGCCACTTTGCAGCGGGTACTAGGTATGGTCTGGGGCTGAACTGCCAGGGGCCCCCGAGAGCCAGTCAGATAGGACTGGTTGCGTCCTCCAAGAATTTCCACTGATGAGGTGGCAGGGGGTGGGGGTGGTGGGCTGGACTGTGGCTGAGCCACGAGCTCTTTGGTGAACTGAAGGTCAAACTGACATCTTCAGAGGAGGACAGCTGAATCCCCACCCAGCCGTGGAGCTGTCCAGGGAGACAGTCACCCCCAGACCAGATGGCGTGAAGGCAGGAGTCAGCTACACTTTGGTGAGTATGTGTGACATTGAGTTCGGAGGCACCACAGGGCTCAAGGGAACACACATATTCTGTACCTTGGTGTCTTCGGTAGATCTTCAGCCATGTGAGCCACTACAGCCAAAACCACAGACCAGGGGGCTTATCAACCACAGAAAACTCTCCCGCAGTTGCGGAGGTAGAAAAGTTCAAGATCAAGGTGCTGGGAAAATGCCATGCCTGGTGAGGGCTCTCTTCTTGCTTTGTAGACACCTGCCATTTCTCTGTATCTTCACATGGCAAGAAAAAGTGGGGGGAGCTCTCTGGGATCTCTTTTAAGAGGGCACCAATCCCATTCATGTGGCTCCACCCCAGGATCTGAGCACCTTCAAAAAGCCCTGCCTCCTAATGCCATCACATGGAAGGTGGCTTTGCCACATGAATTGGTGGATGACGCAAACATTTAGTCTCTGGCAATTGGATACGGACCCATGAGGTAGACAGGAGCCAAGTACAAAGAACTCTGAAAAGCTGATGAAAAGCCTTTAAATTCACTTTGCGCGGTGCAGAAGGAAAGTGACGAGCAGAGCGTGGGTGTGCCAAGGTTCTTGCTAAGTGCACTAAAATGCGATGTCTGAGCTGGGATCCACGGCAAGCTCCCTCTGACATGAAGTGAGCTCCATGAGGACAGGGGACCATACCTGTTTGAATCATCTCTGTATTTCCAGCACCTACACCAGTGCCAGGCACATGACAGGTCTCATTTCTTACTGACCCCTACCAAGAGGTCAAATAAACGTCAATACAGTTGAATGCTTTTCATGATGCTAAGCATATTCGGCGGACCCACACTGAAGGGCCTGAATCCGGCCATCTCTGACAGGCAGGAGAACCTGGAATAAATAGCTTGGGCCGCTATCTAGTACCCTTTGGACCATAATCTTTATTATTTCACTCATCCCATGTTCCAAGAGCTCTATGAAATGAAGCCATCCCTGGGACCCTGCTGGGGGCAGAGGTTGTCACCCATCATGATGGAGGCTGCCCAGGGATGTCCCTCCAGCAGCTCCAGAGTGGCCAAGGTTGGGTGGGAGGGGTGCTCAGGCACAGAATAGGGTGAGGGAGGGCACTGGCAGAGCTGTCAGGGCACGTGGGGGTGAGGGTGAGGGCCAGAGCCCTGCTGTTCCATGCAATGCACCTGCCTAATGCCTAAGCTGCAGCATATTGTGCTATTGAGGAGACCAGCGCTCTACAACCAGACTCTTATCATTGTTGGGAGATGCGAGGGTGAGGGCAGGGGTAAGAGGTGACAGGATGAGGGAAAGACAAGGGATCTGGGAAAAGGGTCCAGTACTGGGTGGGGCTGATGACTGAGCAGGACAGACAGACAGGCCCTCTCCGAGGTCTGGCCTTTGGGACCAATGTGCACTGGTCAGCGCAGCTGCTCTGCCCCTCGGGACACTGGAGGCCAATGCCTCAAGCTCCGGCTCTCCCTCCCAGACACCAGCAGGAACGGGCTGGGGGCAAGCTGGTCGCAGGAACACCCAGGGTACCAGCTGAATACAGGAACAAAGAGGCAGAGGCATTAAAGATTTATTTCCGGGGCGTGTCAGTTTCCATTTGATCTATCACGCCACCCAAAGAGGAGGTGAAAGCAAGATTGAACTGTCCTCCACGGTGGAAACAGGGGCATGAGTGATTCAGTGACCATCACGACCGGAAGTGATGCTCTGTATATTCACCCTTGTCATTTACCAATCTGGACTCAGGGCAAATCATTGAGTAATTTTATGGGTGCTTTCCAAGCCTCTCCCCAAATCTTTGTGTCATTGCTGGGGCTTTTTTGTTGGTTTTTTGTTTGGTTTTGTTTTCCATGTGACAAAACTCCTGCCAAAAGAAACTGGTTTCTGAAGTCCCGGTCAAAAAGCAGTGGCGTTCTCTTCCACACATTAATGAATCCAAAATTCTCCATTATGAACAATATTTATCAAAAACAGCCCACTATCAGATGAAAGATGTGCCTTATCTTTTCTTGTCAACTAAAACATTATTCACTGAAAGTTTCTTTCATATCTGTTTCAGGGGTTTCAGTGTCATTTTAAATTGCAAATCAATCATCTATCTCGCAGCCCTCGTTCTGGAGGGGAGATTAACGCTCTGGCTAAAATTGTTTACAAAGCCATTTGTAAACCTTCTGTGGATGCAGATGAGAAAAGTTTACTAGTTTAACATTGTTGATCCCAGAGAAAGCCTTAAGCAATGACTTCAGAGGGCAAAAAAATTTGTTCATTTATCATTATTGTCATGGGCTTTCGCAAATGATAACAATTTGTCTTCATCCTATTTTTAGACAATGAGGCACAATAGAGTCCAGAAAGCCATTTTGCCAGATGGGAGAAGGTGCTTTCATTGCAAAATGTTGTCTTTTCTTCCCCTGCCCTATGAAATTGGCTTAAGTGAGAACCAAAGATACGTTTTAATGTCAGGATTCCCAGAAGCCATAATGACATATAATAAAGGCATTGCCAGACCCAGGAAGCACAGGGTTCAAGGGCCTGGAAGCCTATTTTCAATCTCAAATCGTGACTTCTGGGATAGACAGATGCGTGGTAAAAGCCGGGAAGATAGTTATGGATTTTAGCATGCTTTCATTCCTTATTAATATCCCCCCTTTTTTAAATGAAACACTGCAATAGGAAGGCCAATTACTTCTCATTAAGATGAATAAAAATGTTAGAATAAGCCGGACATAAAATAAACATTTAAAGTGATAGATGGTGAATTCCACCGAGCTCTGTTACTACTAATCAGGAACTCTCCATGGAAGAGAAGAGAAGAAAATCCAGTTTTCATTAGAAAGGCTCCCGATTCTGGTGAATTTCATCAAGCTCCCTGCTTGTTCCCCACAGCGGGTTCCTGGCAGCGTCTGGGGAAGCAGGATGTCCTTGTTTTCGTGTCTCTGATAGTCCAGGGGCTCTAGAAACCAATACCCCCCCCCTCCTGCAAATAGCCCCAAACCACCGCTCGCTTCACTAGGCTGGCTCCCTCGGCCTCCGCGGGCTTTGTGAGCCTGTCATTGATAATCATTGTATGCTTAGGCCGTCTTTAACACAAAGGAATATTTTACCTGTGCCTTCCCCTTATTAAGGGCGATGCGTAGAAAGGCCTTACAGAGATTCTGCAGTCAAAATCAGCACCGATGTCCTAGTATGTGGCCCATCCTATTGGGGTCCAGGTGCAGGGGGAACCGGGAACTTCATATTCGAGAAGCCTTTACCACTGAGCTGACGTTTTAGCAAAGAGTGCTATTATTGACGCATTGAGCCCACGTTGGAAACGTGAGAGCATTCCTGAACATTAATCAGCCTGAAAACGTATCATATGTTCTGCAATAGCCTGGATGCACACGCATGCACATACATGCACGTGCTTGTACACAGACACACCCATGCACACACAGAAGCGTGCACACACACACATACACACACACACACACATACACACACACACACACACACACACACACACACACACACACCCCCGTTGGAGGTTCAGGAGGGAGGGCACGTTAGAGCTGATGCCACAGATTGGGGTTGTCGCCATGCTCACAGTGGGCTTTCAAGGAGGGGTGCTGCGGGCCCCTACTGAGCACAGGATGGCTAGTGATGGGAAGACCTGACAGACCCAGACCGCTTGCCTGCTTTACTTTAGCAAGCTGGGTACTGACCCACTTTCTGCCTTGCTTCATGCTGTCTTTTTTTGCAGACCTGTAGACCTTACCTGTCAGAAAGCTGCTTCGCTCCCGGCCGTTTCCTGAAAGCAGAGAGACACCTTTGCGGTGGGATGTCCATGCTGTTTCCACACTAGGAGTCCTAATCCCGATCCTAATCCCATTCCACTGACCACAGAGTGGCCCCTGCCCTTCCTCGCAGGCACCTCCCTCGCTTCCAGCCCAGCCCTGTGCCTCCGCCACGGACTTTCCCAAATGGCCCAGCCCTGGCGACGCCTTGCCCAAGTTTGTCCCCGTCTGGACAGGGGCCGTCTTATTCCCAATCAGGACTTTTTTTTCTTCCTTCCTCCCTCCGTCCCTCCCTCTTCTCTCCCTCTCTTTTTCTTTCCCTTTCTTTCTTTCTTTTGTCAATAGAAGTCTATTTATTAACTGGTGAATTTATCATTCAATAATTTTAAGACAGCCTAGAATAAGACATTGTCCTCTAAGTAAATTCCTTTTTTTTTTCTTTTGCTTTTTTATCTTATCTTTCATTGTGGTAAAATACACATGACATAAAATTTACCATTGCAAAGGGTACACGTCCACCAATCTCCAGATCTCTTTTCAAATTACAAATCTGAATCTCTATATCCATTAAAGCACTCCCCATCCCACCCCCTCCCCAGCCCCTGGCAGCCCCACAGACCATGTTTGGTCCTGTAACCAACAGCTTTGTCCTTTTGTATTTTTGGTTAGCCCTCAACCATCCCTGCCATTCAAGTCACAAGAAGCTCATTGCATCCAGGAAGAGATGGATACCAGAGAACAAAGATTATGAAAAAGTGGAATTCCCGTCGTGGCGCAGTGGTTAACGAATCCGTCTAGGAACCATGAGGTTGTGGGTTCGGTCCCTGCCCTTGCTCAGTGGGTTAACGATCTGGCGTTGCCGTGAGCTGTGGGGTAGGTTGCAGATGTGGCTCGGATCTGGCGTTGCTGTGGCTCTGGCGTAGGCTGGTGGCTATGGCTCCGATTCGACCCCTAGCCTGGGAACCTCCATATGCCGTGGGAGGGGCCCAAAGAAATAGCAAAAAGACAAAAAAAAAAAAGATTATGAAAAAGTTCTTTTATGAATTTAAGTCTCAAAAGTCTAAGCCTGGAGGGGAAGAGAAGAAGAAGGGACCCGAGGAATGGGTAATAGGTGGGGAAGGACATGCCATGTCTCAGATGTCTCAGCAGGTTTCCTGCATAAATGGTCCAGAAGAAAGAAGAGGAAAAGAAGAGAGAGCACGTGGGTGTCGGTAAGTCCCCAAGAAGGGTCTGGTCCTTGGCCATCCTGAGGTTGAGCTCCCATGAGATAAGAGCTCCCTGGGCACCCTGGACTAGACTGAGGAATCATGCTCTAGTACTGGACAGAGGGATGGCCCCTGGGTACCACTGCCACTTTGCCCCAACCTTGTCATTATATATAGGACTCCAGGGAAACCTGGAAGGGCCCCCACTTGGCTAAGATTATTCTGATTGACCTGACAAAATAAGAGCTTGCTTTAAAGTTTTAGTTGAATGGCAGGGAAAGATGTTAAAATTATTTTTCTTGAATTTCAAAGCTGCTCTAGTCCACACCTCAGACCTCTCTTCCAGCAACTATACCTTATATCTGCTTCCAATTTCCCACTGATTTTCAGGCTTCAAGCCAGGAAAGAAAGAGAATGAGGGGAAGAACGGAGGCCTCCCTCCCACCAATAACCAACACCAATCTCTCTGCCATGTGAATGAAGCATATCCTGGTCCAGTCAAGCTTTCAGATGACTATAGAACTAACTGACACCATCAATGCAATGCCATGAGCTAGAACTGCCCTCCTAAACTGCTCCTGAATAACTAACTCAGAGAAACTATGAGATAACATAGAGTTTTTGTTGTTATAAGCCACAGAGTGTTTAGGTGATTCGTTACATAGTGATAGATAACTACTCTAGGAGGCCCACATCAAGAAAAAAAAATCATTAAGTTGCTGGATCAACCCTAACCTGAAGCTATAACCTGAAGCTATTACCTATAGACTTTTCTGTAAAGTGAATCAATAAAGTCTCTTTATCATTTAAGCCAGTTTGAGTTGGCTTTTCTACTACTTGCTATGAAAACCATCTTGGCAGATACATATCCAATCCTTCTCCCTCGTCTCAGACTTCTGACTTGGTGGGAAGTAAAAACGTGGATTGATTGACCCTACTTAACTTCAGCTGAAGAATCTTCATTCCAGCTACTCCTACCTTTAACTGTGGCATTAACGTTAATGGAAGCAGATGCTGCTGCAATTGCCATGCAGAGAATTCATTCTCTTGCTTAAAGATGTAGTAAGTGGAGATGGGAAGTAGTTTCTACCTGAATTTATAAAGTCTATAGGTAATAACCCTTAAATGTAACATCCTTGTAGATATCCATTGTCATTTGCCTCTTCAAAGCCACCAAAGAGAAGGAGTGAGGTGTGATGTTTATTCCTGCTTGACACTTGGGTGTCTTAGCATTCTTCAAACCAAAATGAGAAACAGAAAACTGTGTAGTGGTTACAGTACTTTGGTGGCTAAAAACACAGATGTAACCTTTCTTTTTCTTTTGGAAATTTCCTCTTGCAACTCTCTCTCTCTCTCTCTCTCTCACACACACACACACACACACACACACACAAAGAGAGCAGATCTCTTTTTAAAGAGAGAAGTGAAAAATACGTGTGTGTATGTGTGTACAACAAAATGGAAATGTCACAACAAGAAAGCAATGCACTCTGGTTGACAATGCTAAGAATGGTCTGGAAAGAATAGGGTTGACATTAGGTTCCCAAAGGCAAGAAATAAAAGGAGGTGCTGGGAGTTCCCATTGTGGCTCATTGGTAAGGAACCTGGCTAGGATCCATGAGGATGCTGGTTCGATCCCTGGCCTTGCTCAGTGAATTAAGGATCCTGCGTTGCTGTGAGCTGTGGTGTAGCTTGCAGACGCGGCTCAGATCCCATATTGCTGTGGAGTAGGCCGGCAGCTGCGGCTCCTATTAGACCCCTAGCCTGGGAACCTCCATATGCCGAGGGCGAAGTCCTAAAGAAAAAAAAAAAAAAGGAGGGGCTGGCTAAAACACAACCCAGGAGTCCCTGGCCTTCTCCCTCCTCTGAATAAAATTAAGCTTGGCCAATAAAAATCATTGAATTTCATGTGTCAGCTGTGTATATGGGTTTACTGCATAGATAGACATGGCCACGTGAAGTCTACATGATAAAAATTATCAGTAAATTATATCTTTATTAGCGCTCTACACTCACTTCCTCCTTTTTTTTTTTAATGAGATTGTCTGGATTACTGGCTCTTTAACCAGGAAAAAAAAGAAATTCACTTCTGTGATGAATCACAGAAATTCATCACATTAAGCCTCACTGAATGTTTCATAGAAACTCTGTTGGGAAGGCAGAGCGCGAATGTTTGGCTTTGGTGTCATAAGAACTCAATATGGATCTGATTTTCCTCTTAACTCCTGGGTAACCCTGAGCCAGCTACTGAGTCTGTCCAAATAGCAGCTTCTCCACCTGTATATTATGATTTTTTTTTTCGTAATATAAATAGCATGGCTCTTACAGAATTTCCTGTGTTTCAGACGCTATAGTCAGTATTTTCTGCTTCTTAACTCCTGGAACCCCATCACCTAATGGGATTATTTTATCCCAGAGCTTGGCACATATTAGACATTGCAGGGGCACTATCCCCTTTCATTCGGAAATAAAATATTAAAAACCATAATTAACAGAGGGTAAAATGATCTATTTCTTACCCATCTAGGTGGTGTGAATCTAAAAATAATTTTACATTTTAACTCTGTGACCAAGTACACACACACACACACTGTGAAAGAGAGGGATTTCTAAAAATCAATGTATCATTGCTTTCTCCATATCATCTATTTCTATCCATCCCACCTGGTATCACTGGGGACATCAGAGGGACACTGTACTTCAAAGACAAATGTCATCTTAATTGGACAGGTCTCTTTTTAACATTTACCATTTCCTGTTGGGCCTAGCTCAAAGGAAAAAGGAAAAAATATATATACATTTTATAAACAGGGGAAGAAAAATGTCACCCCAAATCACATCTCTAAGTTACGGGTGTGTGTTTGGTGCAACCGTGTGGATCCCAGCATCCGAGTCAGGTGCAAGGCCATGTGAGTGTGTTAGCCGTTTTAGTCACGGGGCTGAGGGCTATGACCATGTCACAGCCCCTGAATCAGGATTCATGACAACCCAGTGGATGGCTATTCAGCCACAGCTCATACCATCAACCACAGTGGGAGGGCCCCAAATGAGTGGGGTGGACTCAGATTCTGCCCTCTCTGCCGAGGTTCTCAGTTGAGACAGTGAGACGTGTCTTCCTCCTGCTGTCTCAGTTCACATGAAAACAGGAAATGCAACAGAAGAGAATAAGTCTTTACTGCCTTATCGTCATGTTCAGATCAGGTACCAAAGCCACGTGGTGAACCCACTGGAAAAGTGCCATGACTCAGGAGGAAGCATGTTTACGGATGTTGTACCAGAGAGACCTGGGTTCAAATATCAGCTCTGCTGCCTGCTAGCAGTATGACCTCACTTCCCTGAACTTGTCTCTCTCTCTCTCTCTTTTTTTTTTTTTTTTTGGTTTTTTTAGGGCCACACCCACGGCATATGGAAGTTCCCAGGCTAGGGGTTGAATCAGAGCTGTAGCCTCTGGCCTACGCCACAGCCACAGAAACACCAGATCCGAGCCACATCTGCAACCTACCCCACAGCTCACAGCAACGCCAGATCCTTAACCCACTGAGCAAGGTCAGGGATCAAACCTGCATCCTCATGGTTACTAGTCAGATTCATTTCCACTGAGCCACACGGGAACTCTGAGCTTGTCTTCTTGAAAAAGCTGCATGAGATAATACTTATATACTCCCTGAAACATAGGGAGCTCTCAATAAGTGGCAGAAGCAGTGAAGTTACAATGATGTCTGCCTCTCATGCCCCTTTCCCTGAGCTCCAAATTTGCACAGAGGACTAACTCCTCGACTTCTCTAACGGGGCATCCCACAGGCCTGCAGAACTCAGAATGATAAATCAAACTCGCCATCTATTCCTTAAACCTGACCACCTAGAAACCTGGGTCATGACCACCCCATCCCCCGCCCCCATCCCATGGATTCAATACCTCTATCAAGGTGTTTACTGGACTTCAGGCTTGAACATCACCTCACAAGTCAGAATTTTCTTCCTCCTTCTCCTGAAAATATACAAAAGCAAGATGGAGAACAAAATGAAATGCTTATGATTTCCAGGAAAATTCAAAGATGAATGTAATGCAAGACTAAAATACACATAAGTCGGTCAAAAGCTGCCATGACTGGGCAGAAGCCACAGTAAGAGGAAGTGAAAAGACACTCAGTGAGTACCTGGAGGAGTTCACTGATGGTACCTCTCAGAAAAGACCAACTAGAAGATGCTTATTAAAGGAAAAAAGATCCAACCTGAAGTGCAAAACTATTCTTGTGCAACAATGGATCTAGAAAATAGAGCAAGCAGGGCTTCTGCCGGGAGGCCACTTAACCCTGGTTAGGACAAAGTGGCAGAGTGAGCCATAGTTGCAGGAAGCAGTCTGTCTCTGAGGCAACGGGGAGAGGAAAACCCGTGGCTTGTAAAATCTGCAAGGTTACACTCCCCTCTCCTGCTCCTTAACTCTCTTCATTCACCTGTTACTCCTACCCTCAAACTTATGCTAATATCTGATGGAGGAAAAATCAAACACACCCAATGATAAGTAAGCGCAAGAAGCAGCCATGGCTTCTGCACAAAACTACTTGAGAAAAACATGGAAAATGGCAGCAAAACTTAACGAAATGAAAAGCCTTCTCTAGCAGTCATGTTTTCAAAGAGCAGGTAAAAGGATGATCAAACCTTTCCCCCCAACTTTAAAAAAATGGGACGCAATTACATCTCTGAAGAAAGCTCTCGAAGAAGGGATAATTGTCTCTAATGGGCTAAAGGATATCATTCAAAGATAAAATCCTACGCATATGTATAAACACTGAGATCTATTTTAACATAATATTATAGAGTAAAATTGGCTGATAGAAAAAGAAAGAGAAGGAAGGAAAATAAGAAAAAAAGAGGCATTCCCGTCATGGCTCAGTGGTTAACGACTCCGACTAGGAACCATGAGGTTGCAGGTTTGATCCCTGGCCTCGCTCAGTGGGTTAAGGATCTGGCGTTGCTGTGAGCTGTGGTGTAGGTTGCAGATGTGGCTCAGATCCCATGTTGCTGTGGCTGTGATGTAGGCCGGTGGCTAAAGCTCTGATTAGACCTCTAGCCTGGGAACCTCCATATGCTGCGGGAGCGGCCCTAAAAATGGCAAAAAGACAAAAAAAAAAAAAAAGAAAAGAAAAGAAAGAAAGGAGGGAGGGAGGAAGGGAAGAAAGAACTAGAAGGTAAGGAAAAGGAAATCTAATTGTACCTTAATCATGGTGGAGAATGAAGAAGACAGTGTCTAAAGAAATAAGAACTAAAGATGTCATAAAAAGGTGTCATTGTTGGAGTTATGACTCAAGCAAGATATACACCCTTTTAAATATTGGGAGAGCCAAAATGTAGCACGTAGACTTTAAGAACCAAACAAAAATCTATTACACAATGACATGTGAGACCTCAGACCAAATGTGTGTCATCGACGTGAAAATGGGCTCAGTTGGTCCATCAAAAATATTTTCAGGTTGGTCCACAAAGCAGAGCTATCTCCATGCGGTATTCAAGAGACTCTTAAGACCAAGTCCTCCAGCCAAGCTGAAAACAAAAAGATATTCAAAGGCACACCAGACAGATGTAAAGAAAAGGAAGCCAAGGCCATGTTCTTAGTATCTGAGATGGCAAGACTCAGCAGAGAGGCATAACAGGAGACGCTGATAATACTAAAGGGAGAAATTCACAGCGATCATAGAACAGTTCTGACTACCTGCGTCAGATAACAAAGCAGCAACAATCACGAAGCAGAGATTACAGGAGATGCAAAGAGGAACAAGCAGTAACACCCTTAGGAGCAGGAGATAATTCAGCACTCTCTCCATGACAGACCAGGGGACAAAAACTTAGAATCCAGCTGCCCCAGATAACATAATTAAGAAGACAGACCGGACAGAGTCACACAGGTTACATACCTCGACAACAGATCATTTATTTTCTTTTCAAATGCCCATGAAATATTAATAAAAGCATCGATCACATTGCAGGCCACAAAGGGATCCCAGTAAATTCCCCAAACCCAGAAATAGCAATCATGGTATTCTCTGATCACAATGTAATAAAAAGAGCAGTGACGAAATCAGAAGATAAAAAGTCCTGGCCAGCTGAAAATTAAAAATAAATGAAAATCACTCCTAGACATACTCTTAAATCTAGACATACTCTTAAGGCAACACAATCCCAAAAGGAAGAATTTCTGAAAAACAAAATGAAAATACTATATATCAGAACCTCTGGACACAGCTAAAAAGGACTCAGAAAAAAAAAAAGTCATAATTCAAAAACTTAGGTCAATAAAACATAAAGAATAAAAGCCAATGATTCAGGCTTTGATTAAAAACATAGGGAATAAAAGATAAGAGCTAATAAAAAAAGCAAAAAAAAAAGCAAAAATTAGTAAGTTAGAACAATGCAAACCCACAGGACCATAGAATAAGCCCACAAGCTGTGTCTTTAGGAGACAGAAAAGAACAACTAAAATCGTTCACAAATCAACCTACTCACCAGAAAAGAAGAAGAAAATATGAAGAAAGAGACGGGAAATGTAAATAGACTAACGTCATTGAAAAAAAAGCATTCAAAGCTGTCTATAAAAGGACCCCCAAGCTATCTAGGCTTGGGAATATTTTATCAATTTCTTTCAGAAAATCAGATGATCCAATCACACTCAACGGTTCTAAGACCCAACCTGCAAAAAGAAGGAAAATTTCCGAGACCTTTTATTGAAGCAAATGGCACATTAGGCCTAAACCTGGTGGAGACTGGGCAGAAACAAACAAAAATCATAGCCTAACTTATTAGGCATATAGATGGACAAATCAAATGTAAACTATTAGTAGCAGAATCCATTAGACCATTAAAAAAGAGTACCCTATAAAGAGTGGGTTTTATTTTACAAAATTGCATGGTAAATTCAACAATTTTTTAATCAAAAATAATAAAAACTCACTCCCTTACAACTAACATATAAAGGTTTCCTAAGACTGTGTGAAGAAAAGACAATGACCAAGGTGAAAGTGACGGCTGAAAAAATTCACAGAAAAGGAAATATAAATGATTAAACACAAGAAGAGAAACTCAAGAAGAGAGATCGCCAAATTAAAGCCATCTCAAGATGCCATTTTGGACTGGCAAAAATCCAACATTTGATAACCCTCTGTGAGGGACATGATGGGGAAACAGGCAAGGTATATTGCTGGTGGGAATATGAATTGGTATAACCCCTGTGAAGGGCAAATCAGCACCATTTATCAAAATTACATGTGTATATACCCTTTGACCCATCAATTATACGTTTGGGAATTTATCCTGCAGTTACACTTGCATGCGTTTGAAATGATGTCTGTACACCGTTATCCATTAGCATTGCTTGCAGAGCAAAAATGCAAACTACCTACATATCCATCTATTGGAAACTGGTTAAATAAATTATGGTACATCCATACAGTACAATTCCATGAAGCTCCCAAAACAGTGATCCTTTGCCTATGTGGATATAGAAAGACTACCAGTGTACATCATTAAGTAAACAGAACAAAACAAAACAACGTGAAGAGTTCCGGTCGTGGCTCAGTGGAAACGAATCTGACTATCATCCATGAGGATGCAGGTTCTATCCCTGGCCTCGCTCAATGGGTTAAGGGTCCAGCGAGGCCATGAGCTGTGGTATAGGTCGCAGATGAGGCTCAGATCCTGAGTTGCTGTGGCTGTGGTGTAGACCGGCAGCTATAGCTCCGATTGGAGCCATAACCTGGGAACCTCCATATGCCGCAGGTGCAGCTCTGAAAAAAAAAAAGACACGACAGTACGATGCACAGTGTGTATATCAAGCTGCCTTTCCTGTTAAAAGAGAAAAAAATAATATGTATTTGTATTAGGCTGTAAACGATCTCCTATAGTCTTAGGAAATAGTCTTGCAAATATTGGTACACATCTATTTTTCCAGGTTGATCAATGAGTCCTATTCCTTCAACACACAGCCCACTCTGATGTCACAGTCTATGCTGTAGGTACACTGAACCACAAACTGTCTCTGGTCATCTTTGTGTATATATCGTTCCCTCTGCCTAAAGCACCATGATACCCCCTGTCTGCCAGATGGGCCACTCATCCTCCAAGCAGATCCGGTTCCAACAACGTGCCTGCAAGTAGGGAAGAGAGAGCGTGGCTCCCTTCCATGGGCCCATATGCACACCCCTCTTTGTCAGGTTATTCTGAAATTCTGTGCTCAGATATATATCTTCCCAAGGAAATCATGAGAAATTCAGGGGCAGCAGGTGTGTTATTTTCACTTTTGCCTCCCCATGATCTGTCTGACCCAGATTATGTGCATAACACCTACGCCTTTGAATGGGAGGTATAAACGCCGCACATGTCCATTAGTGCGTGAACAGGTTAACAAAATGTGGCAATTACATACAATGGAGTGCTATTCAGCCTTTAAAAGGAAGGCAATTTTTTTTTCCTTTTTATGACCACCCCACAGCATGTGGATTATGGATTTCCCGGGCCAGGGATCAGATCCGAGCTGCAGTTATGACCCATTGTTGCAGCTGCAGCAACGCCAGATCCTTAACCCACCATGCTGGGCTGAGGATCAAACCTGCCTCCTGCCATTGCAGAGATGTCGATAATCCCTTTGCACCACAGTGGGGACTCCTGGGAGGCAGTTCTAACCAAGGCTACAGTATGGATAACTTTTGCAAACATGATATCAGTTGGAATAAGCCAGATACAAAAGGACAAATACTAGAAACTCATATGAGTTTTGTAGAGTGGTCAAATTCATAGAGACAGAAGAGAGATGATGGTTGCCAGGCATTGGGATAAGGGAAGTATGGGGATTTATGCTTTAATGGGCACTGCATTTCAGTTTGGGAAGATGAAAAAGGTCTGGAGCTGATGGTGGTGATGGTTACACATCAATGTGAATGCACTTAATGCCCCTGAACTGTATGCCTAAAAATGGCTAATAAGGTAATTTTTTAAAAGTTTTATTTTATTTATTTATTTATTTATTTTGCTTTTTAGAGCCACACCCACGGCATATGGAAGTTCCCAAGCTAGGCGTCAAATCGCAGCTATCGCTGCCAGCCTACACCAATAGCCATAGCAACTCGGGGATCTGAGCCACGTCTGCAACCTATACCACCCCTCAAGGCAGTGCCAGATCCTTGACCCACTGAGCAAGGCCAGGGATCGAACCTGCATCCTCATGGATCCTAGCGGGGTTTGTTTCCGCTGCACCACAACAGGAACTCCCCCATACGGTAAATTTTATGTTATATATATTTTACCATCATTTTTAAAAATATGATTTGAATGGGGGGATCCAAGGCCTCCTTAAGAAGTAAAGTCATTACGCTCAAGAACACTTTTATATCCTGTTCCCAAAGATGGTAAATATTGTATGTATGTTGTGTCCATGTCTATCTGTCAAAGTCAATTCTACCCTTAGAAAACTTTTTCCTGAGACTTAACCAAAAGCTGGAAATGAATGGTCACTAAGATCTTGGTAACTATGCTATACCATTCATTTGTCAATAAGGATCCATGACCCACGAGGTGGCAGACACGGAGCCAGGGATACGGAGGTGAGAAAAACAGAGTTCTGGCCCTTACCTCGAGGAATCTACAGACTGAATCTACAGACCCTGCAACACTTTGAAGACCTTTTGCCTCTCGTTCCCTCCAGTCCAAGGAGTCTCCCTCTCACAAGCCCCCTGGGCTTCTCTCTACTCTTTGGTAATATTCACTTAGGATCCTGAGTGTCTGTGAATATTCCACCGTAGAGAACGAATCCCCTGAAACAAACAAAACACAAAACGTTTATGAAATACAGTGTCTGTGTAGAAAGGCATGGCTCATTTTCATGTTTTATTTTCAAGTTGGTTATTGCTGGGGTAGAGAAGTGCTATTGATTTTTCTGTGTTGATCTTGAGTTTAGCAACCTCACTGAACTCTATTATTAGTTCTAACAGTGTGTGTGTTGATCCCTTTGGTTATTCCGAGGAGATGATCATATCATTTGCAGATAAAGTCTGTTTTTTTCGCTTCCCTCCTGATCCTTACAAGTCTGATTTCTTTTTGGTTCCCTTATAACAGTGGCCATGACCTTTTAAATAAAATTTCCAAAAAAAAAAAAAAAAAAGCATAAGGCAGCAAAAGAGTGGATTAATTGTATGATGTTAAAATAAAAGATTTTCATTCAAAGAAACCATGAACAAAGTTACTAAATACTAGAGGAGAAGGTACGTGCAATATCTAAGACAACAAGGGATTACTGTTTCTAGACTATGGAAGGAATTTCTGCATATCAACGAGGAGAAAATGCAACCCAATGGGAAAATGGTCAAAGGATCTGAATAGTAATTTATAGATGAGAAAACTCTAAAGCTAATAAGAGCACTGGAGAGATGTTTAAAATCATTAATAATCAGAGAAGTGTAAATTAAAACAATAATGAGGTATTACTTTCTACATACTGGACTAGCTGAGTCAGAAAGCTGGATAATGCCAAATATAGGAGGAAATGTGAGGATATAAGAATTGTAATCGTTGGAGTTCGTGTTGTGGCACAGAGGAAACATATCCGACCAGGAACCACGAGGTTGTGGGTTTGATCCCTGGCCTCGCTCAGTAGGTTAAGGATCCAGCATTGCCATAAGCTGTGATGTAGATTGCAGATGCAGGTCATATCTGGTGTTGCTGTGGCTGTGCCCTATGCCACAGCCACAGCTCCAATTAGATCCCTAGCCTGGGAACCTCCATACACCACAAGTGCAGCCCTAAAAAGACAAAAAAAAAAAAAAAAAAAAAAAAAAAAGAATTGTAAACCTGGAGTTCCCATTGTGGCTCAGTGTTAATGAACCCAAGTAGTATCCATAAAGATCCAGCGTTGCCATGAACTGTGGTGTAGATCACAGACGCTGCTCCGACCCCACGTTGCTATGGCTGTGATGTAGGCTGGCAGCTGTAGCTCTGATTCCACCCCTAGCCTGGGAACTTCCATATGCCTCAGATGTGGCCCTAAACAGCAGATTAAAAAAAAAAAGAATGGTAATCCACTGCTTGACATAATATGACTGGTACAGCAATTCTGAATAGCAATTGAGCCAAATACTAAAAAGCATCTGCTAAAGGACATGTATCCCCAGTTCCCATACCTGTTCCTAAGCGGACATGGGCAAGGAAATTCATGTAGTCTTGCTGGCCATGTTGAGAAATTGGAGGCAACTGGGCTGTCCATCTTTGGGTGAGTGGATAGATAAAATACAGTGGATGCAAACCATGCATCCAGTGGGAAAAACAGTCCAGATATGTGTCTGGGTCTTAAAAACAGTGCGGAGTGGGAGACGTTGAAAAACTATGATCTCTCAACCAATACTATTTACATAAAATGCAGAAATTGCATGCATGTAGTACAAGAGTACATATTTTGCAAGAAGACATCTGAACAACAATAACAAAAGGAAAACAAGAGCATGTTAAAAGCATCAAGATAGGTGCCTGTGGAGGTGGGAAACGAGGCTAAAGTGAATGAATAAGTGAAACAGGACCAGGCCCTTGCACAGAGGGGCCCTTGCAATGCTCCCAGATGGAAGAGTGAGATTTTTACAAATAAATACATAAATGAAATAAATTTGGAGTTCCTTTTGTGGCTCAGCGGGTTACAAACCCCACGAGTATCCATGAGGATGTGGGTTCAATCCCTGGCCTCGCTCAGTGGGTTAGGGATCATCCGGGGTTGCTGTGAGCTGGGGTGTAGGCTGTATATTTGGCTTGGATCTGGCGTTATGGTGGCTGTGGCAGAGGCCAGCAGCTGTAGCTCCAATTCAGCCTCTAGCCTGGGAAGCTCTACATGCTGCAAGTTCGGCCCTGAAAAAGCAAAAAAATAAATAAATACATACATTAAAGCAATGCTGAGAGGCTAAAAGACTCCAGAGAGAGATGATAAGAGCTCAGAAGACTCAGCTGGGGCTTCTAGCTCAGCCCAAAGATGCCCACAGTTGGCATCAGGAGATAACACTGAACTCTGAGAAAGGTCAAGAAAAGGAAGGAAGAAGAGGTTTTTTGCCTACTTTGCACCCTGTAAAGAGAGGGGAGTGGCAACCAAGTGGGAGGAGGCGGAGTGGGGGCCGTCTTGCCCTCTCACCCTTCCCCAGGCTCTGCTTACAAAGAACGGAAGACTCAGAGAAAGGTGGCCTTGTCTCCTGATCTGGCCAGGCTCCAAGACCTCATGTGATCAGTGAGGACACAGGGGGAGCAGGCCTGGAGCACGGAGTCCAGCCCTGGATTCATGACACGTGGAGGAATGCCCGGTGCTCAAAGATTTGCTTCATAGAAAATAAATAATTGGCCTCGGACGCTCATTAGTCAGGCCACGGACACACCCAGCCTTCCCTCTGTCACTCCTCTCAGCCACATCATCTGACACCCTGGCAGGTTGGGGTCGCACCCCTCGGGTCCACCGAGGCCCTGAAGGATGTCAGGGCAGCAGGAGCGGGGCCATGAAGGAAACAACATTTTTATTACTGTCTGTCGAGAAAACCGGTAGTAGAACAGGCGGACTGTTAGACATTATGTATCGACTTGGCTTCCTGAATTTATTCTCGGCTGGTTATGGATTGTTACACACAAGTTCACTGGAAAGTTAGCCAGCCCACAGTTCTCAAAATACTCTTAGGGTTGGGGGTGGTGAGGAGTACAGGGAGGTGACGCCTGTCTCTGGGCAATTTGGAAAGCAGGAACTGGGAAAGAAAAATAAATGTGAAAATGTATCCACCATAGGGTGTGGGTCTGAGGGGCCAGGCGTGAATTCAGAGTAAGACCTGCCCAAATACAGCGGAACACAAGGGTGGGATCAAGGTCCCCACTGAGGGCTGTTTATTTGCTCAGTTATTTCCAGGCAAGTGTCCAGGGGGATCAGGTTTCGAGATGAACAGGTTTGGTGCCCACAGCTAAGTGATTAGCTGTTATCCTAGGACAATGGCTCAGGCCCAGAAGGGTAGCTGGGCACCTCTCACCTGTGTGGCCATTTGCAAGGAGGTGGGTGTGGGGATGGGGGGTCGATCCTGGTTAAAGGAGAGGTCCTGACGCCTCTGCGGGGGGGGGGGGGGCAGCCGCGGGGGGGGGGCTCTGACTACAGAACAGACACAAGCTGGGGAACACGCCACCTATCTGGAGGGGGGCTGAAATCACTGGCTCACTCAAATACACACCTTGGTGAGACGAGCCAAGGAAACGCATTCCAAAGCCTGGACCGCCACCCCTATCCAAAGCCTCCCCCAGGCATTGAGTGGAACTGTCATCCTTGGGTAGCAGGTACCAAGCCTTCAAAGAGCACAGAGGAATTAGAAACCGTTTTCCTGGGTCCTCGGGGTGGGGAGACGTGATCTACCAGGGCCTCCTGATTCCCAGAGGGAATGTCTCTCTCTCGGTGGTCCTCCCACTGGGCAATCACCCACGCTTCACACCGAAAGGCACCAAAGAGCTCCTGCAGCTTGTTCCATAGATGGATGAATGCAAATCAGTCCTGCAAATCTGCCCTGACGCGCATGTGCAACAGCTGCCGGAAGTTGGCAGTGGGCTCGGTTCTGCGGCGTCCCCGATCTACGATAATCCCTTTGGGACGTGGCTGCCTATGCTGCCAGCATCCCATCCCTGCTGTGACCCCACAGTCCCGATGGGTTGCATACAGCTTCGAGTCCCTCAATATCCAGGACTCCAGGCACCAGGGCAACAGTCAGCAAGGCCTGGCCCCCAGGGGCCCAAAAGAAATGATGACACCCCCGCCACGACCGGCGGAAATGCCAAGCTTGCACCCAAGCTTTGGCTTTGACTCCCGAAGAATTAAAGTCAACATGTGTCTGGGCATCAAATCAGAGAGAACTGTCAACCCTTTCAACGTGTCAGGTCTGCGGTACTAAAAATTTCTGTCTTAAAACAGTATCCAATTTCAAGTATAAAGGAAGAGAAGGGATAATACAGATGTTTCTTGAAGTTGGAAGTATCAAGAGTCCAAAACAATCACTTTTACTTTATCAGCCACCTCTGAAGAGTTCAAAGCGTTTTTCGTGGACGTTTTCATGCAAAATTGCGCAACAGTGGACGGGGCAGACCTGATCCTGATTTTACAGGAAGATATGAATGAGGAGCTAGAGGTCGGCTCACTCTTACTTTCTTCCCTCTGCATGACATGCCCCAAACCCATTGGTTAGGACCACATTTTTTATTTTTATTTTTATTTATTTATTTGTCTTTTTGCCTTTCCTAGGGCCACACCCGTGGCATATGGAGGTTCCGAAGGCTAGGGGTCTAATCGGAGCTGTAGCCACCGGCGCACACCACAGCCACAGCAACGCGGGATCCGAGCTGCGTCTGCGACCTACACCACAGCTCACGGCAACGCGGGATCCTTGACCCACTGAGCAACGCCAGGGATCGAACCCGAAACCTCATGGTTCCTAGTCGGATGCGTTAACCACTGCGCCACGACGGGAACTCCAGGACCGCATTTTTAAAGCAACATCCGAAGATGCTTGGGGTGTTCTGGATCTTCCAGGACTGGAGAGGCAAACACCAAAGTCAGGCAGCGAGGAGGACATGTGGCCTTGAGCCCGGTGGGGGCAGTGACCAGCCAGAAAGCTCTCTGTCTAGAGTCACCTCTAGCCCATCCCTGTCATAAGGAATGTGGACCTTAGTGTTGCCAGATAATCTGATTTTTTTTAAGAGAAGATGGAACTCTAATCACTTGGGGATAAAATCCACCGATTTTTAAACGTTAGCTTATTTTGAAGAAAAGAAATTCATGGCAAGCCCAACAAATCACATCTGTGAGCCAGACACTGCCCAAGACAATCAGTTTGCAACCCCAGTCCTGAGATGTCACCACTGATGGCAATTTCTATCTATGTTTAGGGGAGAGGAAAAAAAAAAAAAAAGAACTCCTATTTAAACCCACAAATGACTGCAACCACAGCTGCCTGCTAGGGGACTGACATCCTTTCTCTCCAGTCTGGAATATTTTCTAAGAAACATACTCGTGATAGGCATGGTCTGAAAGGGACCAGAAGATTTTATCTGCCTAGACAAAAAGAGCCGCAGGTAGAGTGTGGAGATCTGGGCTCTGCTATAAATAAAGACCCTGTCTCCATCCTTTCTGGTCTTCAGTGAAAGTTTACTATCTTTGATTTCTCTTTGCCAGGATGAAGGGAGGGGGGTTGCCCCAGGCCTGCGGTGACATGGGGAAAAACAGCCGCGGGACAAGCCTCCAGACCATCCATGATGCCGTGAAAGAGGAAGTGGGAGAAGCAAGTCACCCAGGACTCCTCAGAGCTGTTGGAAAGCAGATTTCTAGGTTTCCCACAGTAAGTAGGGCAGGATTTGAGGGTTGTTTGTTTGTTTGTTTGTTTGTTTTGACCTAGCTGCAGCATCTGGAAGTTCCTGGCCCAGAGATTGAACCTGAGCCACAACAGCAGCAACCAGAGCTGCTGACAATGCCAGATCCTTAACCTGCTGCATTCGCAGGGAACTTGCAGGCAGCCAATGAGCTTTGAGTTACCAAGATCAGGGCACCCACCGCAAGCTTCTTGGTGGACAAATGAAGGCTCCCGTCCTCCCAAGAGTCCCAGGGCCATCAGGCCCAGGGGTGTAGGTGTGCAATTCACAGCCAAAGTTTGTATTCCAGAAGGTGAGGTCCCTCTGTACCCAGCCACCAAAGGGCAGGGCTGGGAGACTCCCACCCTGGAGGTGCTGGGTCAAGCGTCCCCTTGGGACCACAGAACAAGCCTGAGGCAGGTGTGAACAAGACTAGGTACTCCTTCCTTGGGCCTTGAAGACCCAATTTGGGTGGCAGCAGAGAGGGTCTTGAGTAGATAGAAATGTCCTCAGGAGCCTTCTTGGAGTGTCTCTCGGGGCTAAGAAAGCTAATGCATTTGGAAATAGCTCTTTCTGCTCAAGACGCTTTCAGGCTTCTAACGACACATGGCCCACACCCACCCTCCGTCCCCTGGGGAAGTAGCCCTAACCTACAGAGATGCAGCCTGAGGTCTTGTAGTTCAGGCTCAAGGGCAATGACGGCTCCTCGCCAGGTTTGGGCACAACGCAGGAGCATCTTTCATCTTGTGGCTTTCTCCCAGTGGATTTTCGAGCCACCAATCAGAAGTCACAGCGGAGAGGTGAGTTTTCCTTACATCTGCTTGGCTATGATTAATGTATGAATTGTCGGCATGGTGTTTTTCAAGGAAAAAAATAAAATAAAACAGCTGCAAAGGGAGCGTACTGTGCCCACCCGAGGTCTGACTACCGTCATCTCACATCACTAGATCAGTTTATTTGGCTAAAGCAACGTGAACTGTAACCCTGAATAATTCATTGAACTATTGAACCACTTGTAAAATAATTGAAGCTTGAGCCTGGTTGTACAGAACAGATCTAAACTGGAGGGAAACATATTAGCAAGATCTCAACTTCTAGAATAGAAAAAGGAGCCAGGGCATTGGTAGTTCTTATCATCACCTGCTGTACACATGAGCAAAGCGTTTCTACCAGGCCACCGTCTTCCCTTCCACAATGATTTGGTAGCATCCCCCACCCACCCCACCCCCCGTCCCACCCCAGCTGGGCCCTGCTGCAGAGGGAAGGGAGCTGACATGGTGGAGGAAGTGGGACACTGCCAACGTGAGACATCATCTCAGAGATTGAGACTGCAGGGTCGCAGGTAAGGTCTCTCATGCACAGCCTTGGCTGCCTTGACAATGTCCCATCCTCTAAGGGTTGGAGGAAGTTAGTTGTGCAGGAATAAGATGGGCTCCATTTACAGTGAGAAGGGTCAGCTCCACCCGGATCTGTGCCCTGATGAGACAACATCTGGAGTGCCAGGCGCACATCCGTGCCCACGGGATTAGAGGGGTACTCATAAACTAAGGGGCCCAATGGTGAGCACTTAGGGTGGAGCAGGAATTTCAACCACATCCAACAGGAATCCATTGAGGAACACATTCTTTCTTCTTGTTATAAAACTTTATTATGCAAGTATGCTGATATATATGCTATAGTAAAGGATGGAAATTCCAGATAGGCCAAAGAAAAAATGAAAACTCAGAAAGCACCACCTCAACAGCCAGAGATACACCTCCCTTCAAGTTTTTACACATTGTATTGTATGATGGATTGTTTGTACAGGGAAGATCATATGATTCCATAATCTGCTTTTTTTCAATTAACAATATATATTGTTATCATACATAACAATATGTCTTCAACTGGCAAGTCTACGTTGTCTATAAAGTGTGCATAAAAATTTATTCAGAACGGCCACTCGGCATTCCTGTACCGGTGTTTACTACTGAGTGTAGGTTGGTTCTGATTTTCACATTTATAAACAATGCTACAAGGGTAAACTAAAAAGCAGAAAGACCTGGTACCAGAGAAGCATTCTCTCTGCTTTCTCTTTTAATCCTCCAACTCTAGAAGGGAGACGCTGCTCATTTCTCTATTTTATGGATGAGAAAAATGAACGTAGAGATTTTTAAGTAACTAACTGGCTGTGACATCCTGGGCAAGGAGCAGAGCTGAAATTTCAACCCAGGTCTATCCGGTGCTGCAGCCAAGATTTCTAATTACCATCATCTACTGCTGTCTCCACACATCTACAGCCATTTTTCTGACTACTTCTTTAGGTGAAATGCCTGAGGGTATACTTCCGGAGACAAAGGAAATCAGAACTTTTAAATCTAGGAAACGGGAGTTCCTGCCGTGGCTCAGTGGTCAACGAATCCTACTAGGAACCATGAGGTTGAGGGTTCAATCCCTGGCCTTGCTCAGTGGGTTAAGGGTCTGGTGTTGCCGTGAGCTGTGGTGTAGGTTGCAGACGCTGCTCAGATCCTGTGCTGCTGTGGCTCTGGTGGCTACAGCTCCAATTAGACTCTTAGCCTTCGGAACCGCCATATGCCACGGGAGTGGCACTAGGAAAGGAAAAAAGACCAAAAAAAAAAAAAATCTAGGAAATGGAAAAATGCCACTGCGTTCAGAGATCAGTGGGCTCATGGGGTGGTTGTGTGGTTGATTCATTCCAGGAGCATCCACCAATCCACCAGCCCAATGGGAACAGAGAGGCCTGGGGTGGACCACATGTGCTTTCTTATAAGGCAGGGAATGCCCACTCCAAAAGCATTCCAGGAAGGTGTGCAGGGTCCCTGGTAGAGATGCCAGTCCTGGGAGGGAGACTGACCTTGGCACTCTCTCCAATCCTCCCGTCCTATGACACCATAGCCCATTGGCCATCAGGTACCACAATGACCATGTACCATTTGAGGGGTCTCTGTTTATACGCCGTAGTGACTAAATCAGTGTTTCAAACTATTGATGTAAAAGTCATTTTTGATCTTTGAAAATGGGGGCGGGGGTAAGTGGTGGAGGAAGGCACGAACCCGTATATGGAAACATGTTCAATTGGCACAAAAAATGTAAAACCCGGCTTCTGTTTCCAATTACGAGGCTTTGTTCCTCCACCTTGCCTGCTGCTCTGCCTCGCGGTACTTGCAGGAGCCACACATCATTACAACTTAAACTGTGTATTCACCTGAGGAGAGCTGTGATGTGGGTACCCAAAGAGGTACAGACTGCTTAGCCTAAGTTGGCCTTTTCTCCCTTCTCTTCTAATAGATCTTTTTTTCCTCTCCTCTTTGTCACTCAAAATGAGTGTCTGATGTACTAGCATAAATTGTTAAAAGCAGTTTTAGGTAAAGGAAGAGAGAGTAAAGTGGAGTTTTTTTTCACAAAAGCCAACCTCAATTTATGTCAAAGAGGGTTAAAAGACCTTGGGATTAAAGCAATAAACTTGCTGCTGTCAAAGCTAAAACCCGCTAACAATTTAGTGCCAAACGCATGTTGTTCAATATCATTTCATATTATATTATGTCACAAAGAGCTGACGGTTCTGCATCACCCTGACAAGGCTGATTTACTCTGAAGAATTCATCGACACTTTGCACAGTCAAAGCTGACTTCATTTTGTTTGGATGGACGGTGGGAAATGTCTCTGTACTTGAGTTCGAATATTAGTCTGAAAATCATTCTCCGATTAAAGATTCAGGAGATCGTGGGTCCACGGCTTTGCAAAGTCAGGTCTTTGAAAGGCAGGGGTAGACTTTTTTTTCTTATTGCTCTCATTGACGAAGTATTTAGACCAGAGAGTTTAATAAAAATCAACAGAGGTCAAGTTAGAATTTTTTTTTTTTTTGCATCCCCCAAAGTAACTGAATTGTTAACCAACTCTTTGGGAAAAGAAAATGATGCAATAGGATCTTCCCTGATCCAGACATAAATCCCTTGTACATCCCTTAAAAGATGTTAATTAGCTAATTTCCTTAATTGTGTGGGGTCACAATTCTCCCTATTTTCATTTACCAGTAAAAAAGGGTCAGGTGCAGGAAGAACAGGTCAGGGTGTCTCCTGGTTCAAAGGTCTTGGGACAATGGACATGTAGGTCTCAAAGTCAGGGACAAAAGATTTTTCTTGGGACAATCACAGAGGATCGAAATTATATGACTATATCTTAAAGCGTGCCCATCAGGCAAGTTTTAACATCAAATAAATACACTGTATAAAGTGACTTGTATAAATGTCTACCACCTATGAAATATACAGTTCTATTCATATATAGAGAGAGAGATCTAAAAAATTTTGCAGCAAAATATTAAGAGTGCTTGTCTCTGGGGGCGATTATTAGGGGTAACATGTGATTTTTTCATCTTTATGGGTATTTTCAAATGTTCTGAACATACACATGACTTACTTTGGTTTAAAAAGGAAACCCCAAATGCTACACTCAAGGCATTCACTGTCCAACGCTATCCTACAGAGAATGTCTTTGGAAAAGCACGGTCTTACTCTTTAAATCAGAATGAAACACCCTTGATTTAACAGATCCTAACATTGACGTTTTCAAACCTTGTTTTTCCTAATGTCTGGTCTGTACAGTGGTCAACTCAGAACCTGCAGGACGGGAATGATGAAAATGCTTTCCAATTACTGAGAGGCTGCGCGGAACGTCCCTGGGGCTGCTGTGTGTTTTCCAATGGCTGTGTGACCGATGCACCATAAGCAAGCCCACCTCTGCCACCAAAGGATGCTGAAAGGCCTTGACAGGTGGTCAGAACAATTCCAGGTGACAGTCAGCACTGAAGGGTCCCAGAAAAGGGAGGTGTGTGTGTGCGTGTGTGTGTGAGTGTGCGAGTATGTGTTGTCTCTTCCACGTCTAGCAAAGGAGCCTGCACTCAGCCTTGCCCAGCTTCCCTCTCCCAGGCCTCAGATGCCCCCTCACCTTTCTGTCCTCAGGTGGGATCTCAGGGTCACCCAACCTCTCACCTGAGCTTCACCACAATTTCCCCCATAGCCCAAGGGCAGCACGCTGCCAAGGCCACTTTCTAAGCAGAGAAATTTTTTCCTCCGCAAATCTTAAGTTGATAAAACGTCCTGTGTATGCAAAGCCCCACAGGGTGGCCAGAACGCAGGCATCTGCTGGGCCCAACAGCCTTGCGGGCTCAGTTTCCCCTTGTGTACGGCTGGCATCCACTTTGCAGGGTTGCCATGGCCTCCGGTGATGTAAGGTATGTCATGGGTGCCTGCTGTGCCAGGCTGGGGGGGGTGTGTGCAGTGGAATGAGATGTTACCCTTGCACCCCAGGGTCTCTCAAGCTAAGGATGAACTACAGCCAAGGTCCAGAGGTGGAAGGGCTGAAAGAGACAGATGCAAGAGGGGCTGCAGACCCCTCACTTTTCTAGAGAGAATACCAAGGAGGAGTCCTCGTGGAAGTTACGGTGGCCTATGTTTTGGAGGATAAGACAACTGTTTGTGAAACACTGATGTGCAAGGCAGGTGCACTTAGGGGGTAAACAGCAAATTAACCCCTAATAAAACGGGGCCCCCTGACTGGAGAGCTTGGTTGTACTGCTTTTCTCCCACTCAGCCCTCAAATAGGGCAGAAGCATCTCCCTGTTACTCTGTTAACTAATGACCTCCCAGTAGTACTTGCATGTGGCTCCGGAGATCACAGTTACAAAGTCCCCAGCCCTCTTTCTCCCAAGAGAGGCAGCCGCTAAGACTCAAGGTCATCTCTCTTTTGCATGTGGCCTGCTGATCCTTTGACCGTGCTTCTGTTCTAGGTCCCTCTGTTTCTAAAAAGGCTAACCATGGCCACACGTCTGCCACCTCTTGCTTCTTGACCTGACCTCCAGGGAGGGTTCTGTCCACCCTCTGGCCAGTCACACCCCTGGCAGCACCCGAGGCTCTTGGCTACTGGTGGATGGAGACCAGGATGAGTGCCACAGAGGGACAGGCCATTGTAAAGGAGGTAGCCTCAGTCACCCCCAAAGACCACTCGCTCCTGCTGAGCCCTCTGGGGGGAACAAAGCTCCAGGAGCAGAAACTGCCCTCCGGGTGTTCCTGGGCTATCATGGAAAGCAAAAAAAAAAGCAAGAAATCTACAGCTCAGAGCACGTCAGTGATGAGATGCATAAAGGAGAAACATGCAAACCAGGTCCAAAGAAAATGCTTAGGTGAGGGGACCTCTGGTCCTGGACCTGCAAAGCCAAGTCCGGAGGGGGAAGCAGTCAGAGAATTCTAAAGAATTGGTGGGAAGGTGCTGTGGGGAGGGATGGAAGACAGAACTGGAAAAGTGGGAGCGGGGTCCATATAACCTAAGATGTTTTAGGGAGTCTGGCCTTTACCCTCTCACTACGCTGAGTCACTGAGGGGGCCTGGGCAAGGGTGTACAATGAATTGTCGGGGTTGGAAAGTGATATCTCATTGCAGTTTGGATTTGCATTTCCCCAGTGACTAATGGTGAGAAGTATCTTTTTACGTGCTTATCAACCATTTGTGTATCTTATTTGGAGAAATGCCTGTTTAGATCCTTTGCCTATTTTTATTGTTTTTAGTTTAATCTTAATTATAATTAATATATTTATTGCTTTAGCGATCATCCACATTTTCTATCACAAAAGACATTTCAAAATTTTACGTGTTTTTTTCTAAAGTCACGATTACTGTAGGGTAGTAAGTTTGTATCTAATTATACTTTGGTATAACATGTAATACATTAAACGAGATAATATAGGTAGAAGCCAGAAAGATCAAGCTTAAATTGTCACTTAAAAATCATTTTACCAGAGTTCCTGTCGTGGCGCAGTGCTTAACGAATCCGACTAGGAACCATGAGGTTGCGGGTTCAGGTCCCTGCCCTTGCTCAGTGGGTTAACGATTCGGCGTTGCCGTGAGCTGTGGTGTAGGTTGCAGATGTGGCTCGGATCCCTCGTTGCTGTGGCTCTGGTGTAGGCTGGTGGCTACAGCTCCGACTCGACCCCTAGTCTGGTAACCTCCATATGCCACGGGAGCAGCCCAAGAAATAGCAAAAAGACACACACACACACAAAAAAAATCATTTTACCTAAAATTTCTTAGTTCTTAGTTCTCAAGCCTAATTAACCATGTCAAGTTATGGTAACCCCGGATAATCTGACAGACTAGTAAATAGGATACCAATAAAATGATATCTAACAAGTTTGAAAACATCATATTGCTAATTCATTTACCTTACATTAAATAAGAGTTATCTGTCATTTTAAATGAATTTTTACTAAATGCACATAGGCATACCATATTTTATAATGGTTCACTTTATTGCACTTTGAAACTGAGTTTTTTTACGAACTAAAATTATGTTCCTTTGCCTATTTTTAACTGAGCTATCTTTTTTTTTTTTTTCACTTTACGGCATATAGAATTTCTCAGGCTAGGGGTCGAATTGGGGCTGCAGCTACCAGCCTACACCACAGCCACAGCAATGCCAGATCCAAGCCACATCTGTGACCTACACCGCAGCTCAGGGCAATGCCAGATCCTTAACCCACTGAGTGAGGCCAGGGATCAAACCCACATCCTCATGAATACTAGTCAGGTTCGTTACCACCAAGCCACAACAGGAACTCCCTGAGCTATCTTTATTATTGGATTATAATGGTTCTTTATATATTTTGGATAAAAGCGCCTTTGCAACTGAGCAGGATCCTGCAGGACCTTCCTGGAGAGAGACCTCAACATGTTCCCAGATTCTTATCTGTAGAAAGACTTTAGCCTCCGAGGAGAAGGAGTTCTTAAGAGAAAATTTTATCAGTTCATAATTAGAGATGTGACAAAATGCAAAAACAAAGGAAAGCAATCAAGCAAGAGAAAATAATAGTAGTTTAGTAATGAAATAAAGTCAGGGGCCCTTAGTTCCTCCTCAAGGGCTGCAGATGATATTCTGACGCATATCCTTGAGTTGTCTTGCAGAATTTTAGGCCCCCCAGCCCCTGCTGCCAGAAGAAAGAAGGTGCATTCTGACCACCAGCACATAGACCACAGACCCTTTGGAATCAGAAAAGTGATGACTGAGATTCCCAGAATTCCCACCCTATTACCTCACACTAACCAATCAGAGTCTCAAAGTGCAATAAAGGCACAGAGCTGAAAGGGACTTCAGTGGTCATCCTGGATGGGAAATAATTCCAGAAGGTCATCAAGGCTCACACAGACTTTGTGATGGAGCTGGGACTATAGCCAGGTTCTTGGATGCCCATTCCATGCCCCTCCTCCTGTGTACCCATTCACCCTTCCCTTGGAAATGGTACCCCCGTTTCCTGGTTTTGCTCTTAGAAACTCCCTTTCCCAACACGCCTGCCCATTTCTACAAGTGGTCCAATAGGAGGCTCAGAGGTGGATCAGGAGACTGTATTTCAGGCAATCAGCACTTCACATTCATCTATCCACAGTGATTGGTTTAGAATTAGACAAGTGACCCAGTTAGAGCCAACGAGATATAAAAAGATTGTCTGTGGGAATGCCGCTCAGAGGCTCTTGTTCTACTCCAGGCTACACTTGAAGGTGGGTACAAAGGCTGGAGCTGCTGCAGCCATCTTGTTAACAGAGCTAAGAGATGGACAGGGCTGTCTCAGCCCGGAGGCCACTGGACCTGCAGGCAGCACTGTTGCTATCCTTTAAGTTATGAGTGTTGGAGAACTCCTTTTATTTCAGGTTTCTGTCACTTGCCCAGAAAGCATCTTGCTGAATGAAGCCTCTATCCTTTTCCATTCCCTATTTCCATGTCTCTATCCAGGAGTGGGACTTAGCTGCAGATCCTGCAGCCACATGCACATAGAGGGCGCTCCACCGAAAAGGCTCGAGCATCTACAGCCTGCTCACTGCCTCACCTTGCCCACGACAATGACTTAACCACCTGACTTTCAGCTGGAATGCTCTTGCATTGGGGAGATTGATTCTTCCTTCTGCCTGTGATCCCACGTGTGACAATCTGCTTAGAAGTCTGCCTCCCTTGCCTCACCACTGCAATGACCTTCAACCCCCACCCCACACACATTCACTGGGATCCCCGAAACCTGGGGCTTGCACCCTCCATCTCCCCTCAGGCTGGCTCCATCCCATGACCGTGTCTCCAGAGGTCACACATCCCCTGCCCTTGATAGGCCAAAGGAAGACACAGACACTCTTTCTGTGTTGCCAGAGTCCCCTCCCCGAGGCTGTGAAACGAGGCTTTTATTCTCCAGGCAACATCCACTGACAACGCTGCCCAAGTGGCTGGTCCCCATCTCCTGCTGGAGGCTCTTCAACCACTTAACACAGTTTTTCAATTTCCACTGCTCATACACATACATCTCCATCCCTGCGAATGGACTGCAACGGGAACTTTCCTCTCCAAAATTCTGATGAATGGCATTTTTACCCCGGAATGATCCCTAAGTTAAAGTGAGATTCACCAATATTCATGATGTGATAATGGCATAGAGCACCCGATCAAAAATTCATGGCGAGCTCACTCTGCAACATTTGCCTCCTGAACACAGGCAGAGCAAATGTCTGGCCCTACGTGTGTGCATGTATGCACACACACATATCTGTATGTGTGCGGTTCACGTGTGCACGAACCTTCCCTCAGACTCAGTCCAGGGGCATCATCGGAACCAACCATTCCGGGGACAGGCTGAGTGGTAGGCTTTCTCAGTCAAGAGGAAAGCAGATGCGCAGACGTGAATTTTGAGGAAGAGATGAGCCAGTAGCGGTGTGTTGTTGTCCCCTGTCTACTACCAGCTAGGAGCGAATTTATCAATTCCACTGCTCATTCAAACACAGGCTGGTGGTGGTGGGCAAATGCAAGGAAGCAGGGAGGATGGAATGTGGCCTGAGCTTGGGTACCACTGTGTCACCAGAAGCTCAAGACCCATTGCCCATCCCAGGTGCAGGAGAGTGCTGAGCTCCAAAGAACTTTCCCAGGGTCTTAGGGAAGTGTCTTAAGTCAAGAGCATTTGTTGAATAAAGAAGACTCTTCATGAGTCAGGAAAAACATCCTTGCTCTTCACTCCCACGGGCAGCAAGAAAAGACTCTTACTGGCTCACAAGCCAGAAGCCCTTTTTCCCCATTGACAAAACTCTCTTCTCTGTGCCCCACCCCACGTGACCACCTGCACCAACCCCACCCCATGAGCATTCTCCTTAATATCATCCTTTCCTAGCCTTGTGCCTCTAATCTGTTTTCATTTTCTCCTTCCTGTACCTAGGAACGTAGACACAATGTGAATAGAAGCCGGCTGGGAGTCGGGGGGCTGCAACCCACCTTTCCGACCATTTTTCAGCCAATGTAACTCATTATTACTTATTGTCAAGCAGCCACCATGCTCCATGGCAAGAAGGCAAGGCACATTGTTGTGTGGCATGAAAACATTTGGTTTCCATTTTTCATTTTGTATATATATATATCTTTTCTTTTCTTTTCTTTTCTCCTTTCTTTTGACCCACAGAAAAGAGAACCCTAAATCCCCACGCCCTGTGCCAGTTCATAAATCTTCTGTCCCTAATTGTGCCTCTGGGGTCACTCTTGGCCAGTCTTTCGGAGGAAATGCTACCTGGTCTTCCACGGTTTGGTTTATCACCTGGGTTGCTTTCTGCCAGGGCTGCTCTGTCATGAGAGCAGTTTCTTTAAAGACTTGAGTTATTTATTATCAGGAAATGGTTATAATCAGAGCTGGGTTGTTTGTTTGTTTGTTTATAGACAAATACACACACACACACAGATGACACATAATTGTCCACTTCCGCTTCCTAAAATATTCCTCGACTAAGAGTTTTACCCTCCTGGTAACCCAGAGCTGCTTGGGTGGGTTTCTGAGCTCTGTGGACAAAGGATAGAGCACGGAGGAATATTCGTGATTATAAATTACCACCTGGAAGAGCCCCCTGCCCTGAAGCCACGCCCATTGTATTCTCTGCAGGGAGCTTGCTGGTTCTAGCACCTTCAAGGACAAAACGAGGCCAATTCCATTTCCAAAAGTGTTGGGGATGAAGTTGATCCCTTCTTAAGGAGGAAGTAAAAGAAGGAAAGAGAAGAGTGTTGGGGGCCAGAGGGGAGAGAACAGATGAGACATTGGGGCTTAAGGGTACAGGCGCAGGACTAGAAGCCCTTATAGGGAGAGTTTCTGTGTGGGGGAGGGAGACCGTGGGCAGAGCCCTTATCAGAATCTTAGCCAGAGGTCAGTTCCAGGGAGGGACAAATTAGGAGTAGGGGGTCAACAGATACAGCCGGATATACATAAAATAGGTGAGCAACAAGGATTTACTATATAGCGCAGGATATATTCCATTATCTTATTATAACCTATAATGGAAGATAATCTGAAAAAAAAAAAAAACCGAATCACTTCACTGTAGCCCTGAAACTAACACAATACTGTAAATCGACTACACTTCATACATAAATACGATAAAATAATAGAGCAGTGTCTCACTCCCCAGCTCAGAGATTTTAAAGCACAGGTGTAGGGAAACCTACTTTCCTCCTCCCCCTTCCCCCAGCCAAGCATCCCCAGGTAGATAAAAATGCACAGAGGAAGAAAACAAAGTTGAAACCTCCAAAGTCTGACTCCGTAAATGTGTGAGGTCTTGGAAATAGCCCCGAACCAGAGTATTCCTGGTCTCACCTTTCAAACAGAGGGTGTTGGACCAGGGTTGCCACATAGAATAGAGGACATTCTGCTAAATTGGAATTTCAAGACCAGCAATGAATAATTCTTTAACATAAGTACATCCCAAATATTTCATGGGACCTGCTTCTACTAAGACTTTACTCCCTGCTGTTGGAAATTCAATTTTAATGGGACATTCTGGTTTTTGGTTTGTTTTCTTCGAGGTCAGGCAAAATTTCCAAGCCTTCTTTGAGTTCTGCCATTCTCTGCTGTCTGTCTCCACCCTGAAGGCAGGAGAGAGCCACCACACCATGGGTGAGGGGGCGCACACACGAGATGAGAAGCATTCTTGGATCAATACTGTCCACTGCAAGGAAGGAAAACACAGAGACAGAAGAGGGATGGTTTGGGAGTTTGAGGTTAGCAGATGCAAAATCATATTTTACATAGGATGAATAAACAACTAGGTCCTACTATATAGCGCAGTGAAGCTTATTCACTATCCTGCAATAAACTGTAAAGGAAAAGACTATGAAAAAAAAAACTATGTATAACTGAATCATTTTACTGTGCAGCAGAAATTAACACAGCATTGTAAATCATCTATACTTCAGCTAAAATAAATTTTTTAAAAATGAGTCAGGATTTGTTCAAAACACCCAGGTCACGGGCAGTCACACTGACCCTTGTAGCTGGACACGCTCATCTGCAGAGTCAGGACCACCTGCTGTCAGGGAGCAACTGGGAAACATTAATTCATAGTTAAAAGGATAAAATTCTGTGTAATCTGTCTTGGTAACCTCAGAAACTGACACACCAGAAGAAAAAAAAAAAGGCTAATATTCTGTGTGACAAATTGTATTCTTCTTTTTTTTTTTTTTTTGGTTTAAACCACTAATTATTTTACCTGTATGAAATTCCTCTATTATTTTCACTGCTGGAAAGTCACAGGGTAGTAAGTGCTGCTAGTACCTGTCACAGACAAGGCGTAAACAACACAAGACAATAAAACCTCGTGGAGCACGGGCGTGCGCAATAGTGACTTGTCGGACTCGCCAGTAAAACAAAACATCAACGCAAAAAACATTAACCAAAGGTAGCCTGCAAGGAGGAATGTGGCAAGTGAGTTTGAAGACTGAATTCCTAATATCCCTGGACAACAGACTTCACGGATAAGGGAGAGGATCGGAAAGGTCCCAGAGAAAGAGGCCGACAGGGAGCTGTCAGAATGGGAGGGAGCTGCTCAGAGGATGGGAAGCATCATCCTGCCCATCTGGTTAGCACTTTACAGTTTACACATTGTTCATCGGTCATCCCCCCAACTGCAGGCAATAGGACAAAACCCTGCTCTTCTCCAGGAACTGGCTCTTGGAAGGATCTATGATTTGACCAAGGGTACTAAGATTTAGGGTAGAGAAGGTAAATGCACATAAAACAGAGACCAAAAGGAAACAGGAGGGAAGGGGGCAGGACACAACTTTTGAAAGCATGACACAGCCTTTGAGGACACGACGAAAAATGGTTAGTACCGATTAGGTCTAAGGTGGTTGAAGATTCCACATCCAGTGGACATGGAACCTCATTATAGGCTCACTGAAGTATATTCACATGTGCTAAATGGCACACTCACCAGCACCGTGACCATTTTGAGGCCAACCATAAAAGGGCAAAAAGTGGACCGTGGACCAATTCCTGGAAACCCCCACCTCTTTCCCCCAAATGGGAGGAATAATCCTCACACTTATTAGCCTATGAGATTACTCAGCCCATGAATGCTCATCACCCCACATTTCTGGGCATCTCACCTTCTGAGATGGCCCGCACTCTGTCTCTCACTAAACCGACTTCTTACCTGTCACTTTGCCTCTTGCTGAATTCCTTCTATGCTGAGACATCAAGAACCTGATTGTCAGTAAGTCCTGAGACCAGGTGTGTGATTTGTAATGAAAAGACAGTGGGTTCAAGTCCCGGTCAGGATTTTGGCCAGGTTCAAGCCCCATCTGAGTTGGATGGTTTCAACAACACTTGGAGTACACAAGCTAGCTGGAGAAATACCCATTTATCAAGAATACCATCCTGATGCATGTCTAATAGCAAATGGTGTTAAAGACAGGACTCAGCCCCATGAAAGCATGTGCGGGCAGAATGTAGCTTAGCCAGAGGGCACTAGGGGAGGCTCCCCTTTAGGGGTGACATGGAGCTGAGATAGGCTGGGGTCCTGGGCAGGCGAAGTCTAGTGGCTCATTTAGGGTGGAGGAAGGAGGCAAGACAGTGAGGGAAAGGTTGGGGCAAGACAGGGTGGGTCAGCTGGGACTAGATGGTACAGAACCCCAAAGGCCATGCTAAGAGTTTGAGAATTCATGGCAAGGTGTTGATGGAGGGCGTGACAGATGCTTTTGTCAAGGTTTCTGTAATGCTGTCTTCACCTCCCCACCTTGATCCAGGCCCCAGAGCCCCACCTTCACTCCAAGGGTCAAGGAGTTTCCTGGGTCTTCAAAAGAGGGTTTGCTCCAACTAATATCCATGAGGCTGCGGGTTCGATCCCTGGCCTCGTTCAGTGGGTTAACGATCCGGCGTTGCCATGAGTTGTGGTGTAGGTGGCAGAGGCGGCTCGGATCCCGCGTTGCTGTGGCTCTGGCGTAGGCCGGTGGCTACAGCTCCGATTAGACCCCTAGCCTGGGAACCTCCATATGCCGCGGGAGTGGCCCTACAAAAGACAGAAAAAAAAAAAAGATAGGAATTTTGAGTGTGTTCCAGCTAGTAAGTAGGTCCCACTGGGGGGCAGGAGTAGTTGTAGAGATAAGAAAGATAATTCATACATAGTCTCAGGCACCTGTAACGGTAGCTGGGATGGAACTCAAAGTTTGGTTGGTGATGGGAGAGAGCATCCACCTCAAAGAGGAGGAGGAGCATCCTCCAAACCACAGTAGAGGAGTGTGGAGGGAGGAGGGAGCGGTTCGGTGCAGGTGCAGGTGCAGGTGACGTGGGGCTTGGCCTCAGGATGTGTAGCTGCTTTGTCATGTTTTCTACATGCTCAAGAGGAGATGCCATCTGCTAAGAGGGGTAAATCAAACATATGAAGTGAGTAGGCATGTTTGGAAATGTCTTTAAGAAAGCAAATAAGTCTAAGAAAGCTAGCAGAAGAGCCTAGCTTGCTTAAGAGACCTTCTAGGGTAGATGATCATGGATTGTGAGTGGAAATAGACACTTGTGGTCCAAGAATGGAATGGTTGGATTGGCCTCCACCTGTTCACCCAAAGCATACAGGCATGTATCATTCATGCATCACGTAAACCTTATCAGTCTAAATAAGATGATGCAAATGGTTACACATAGCTAGCGCTATCTCCCCAGCTAAGACAGGTTCTCGCTGAGACCATAGCTTCCCCATCACTTGTCTTGTCCTTCTCCTCTCTTCCTGCAGTTTCAGGTGGAGAGCACATCATTGGTGTTCAAAGAAAAAAAGATAAGCTCAAGCTTGTCAAAGCCCTGTGGAAAGTTGGCGGTGGACAAGGCAATACCAAGTATTTACGTTATCACTGTGTCCATAGTGGCAGGCTTAATATGGATGATATTAACTATTTCCTTCTTGAGTGTTTTGATTTTTTTTCAAAGTGTACCCATACACATCATCTTATTTGTTTGTAAAACACTAATGGGGAGGGAATAATTATTTTCAGCCCAGGAAACAAGAGTGGCCAGTTGAAGGTCAGAAGCAAGGATGTATCAGACCAAAGGTAGAATCCAGGACTGGGACACCAGGGAAGGAGCTTGTTCTCTTAATGCCCAAGGATGCCCAAACTCAAGATTATCCAGTGTGGATGAATCAACCTCACAAATGATACTGGCAGATGAATCTGCAGACTCATTTTTTCGGATGCAGAGCCTCATTATCAGACTTCCAGCCACACGACCGGCCACACTT
Source organism: Sus scrofa (assembly GCF_054392235.1). Lineage (NCBI taxonomy): Eukaryota > Metazoa > Chordata > Mammalia > Artiodactyla > Suidae > Sus > Sus scrofa. The sequence continues at coordinate 45,732,303 of NC_139388.1, forward strand.
GCAAGATGCATCTGCAAGGTTCTGCCGTCGGGCCATAGACTATAGAGAACCACCTTCCACAGCTTTTCTACCTCCTTCCTGCAAGAAGAAAACGGCTGTGGATGATATTTGTCTAAAGTTATTTTCTTCATCTAATGCCATTGGGACAACTGTGATGGAACAAAAACCCTGCCTGGGGGGAAAGGACATTTTCCTGCATGTGCAGAGGCCAGAACCACATGGTCAATGCCTGACCACAGTCTATGAATCTAAAACTAATCTCAGAGAGCCTGAGGCTGGTCAAAGGAAATGCATTATTTTTTTCTGCAAGCTTCGAACGAAACACATCATCCACGCAAGACTCCTCTTGCACCTCCCATGTGCATTAATGTTTTGCCCACATTAGCAAAGAAGGAAATAACCAAATAATTTTTAAGACAGAGAAAGTTCTCTGGCAATTTCATGGATAAACAATAGTAAAACCACCATCAACAACTTGCAACAAAATGCCAAGGATTTGACGGGTCTATTTTTCAGAGATGAGTTAGGAAGAGGGCATGCACTTGGACAATGGGACATTGACGTGGAATGGGAAAAGCAGGTCTGGATCACCCTCCAAGACCTCTCTTCTCTTTTATCGGTGTGAATCCAGGAATTCATAGGATGCTTTGGAAAATGTTCTTGTGTTTCAGGGGGAAATTAGCCACATGCATTCTCAGCTAGGATATGGCTGAGTCTATTCCATTTCTTAAATGTCTAAGAGACATCAAAAGGATCTATTAAGCTAAAGGAGTCATGTTAATGCAGCATTAGAGACCTTGATTAGAGCCCAGCATTCAGGAAAATCATTTTCAGCATCACCCATGCTACATTGCACGTGTAATATGTTGTGTTTAATGTTATTTGTCATTTATTAAATGTATCTGCTAATATGAAGGGTTCCATTTCCTAACTATAGGGTGCTTAAAAAGTTCAATCTCAATTTACACTCATGCTGAAGAAGCCAGATTTCCCAAGCCTTTCCTTGAGCCAAGACTGAGGGTCCAAGGAGTCTTAAAATTCTACTTATTGAGCGCCTAAGGCTGTGAAATATGTCACAGAGACCATAACTAAATCAGGCACAGCCTCTGCCCTCCAGAGGTTTATAGTTTAATGGGGAAGAAAAGACCCACAGAGCTAAATACATGACACCCAATGCAATAACAAGGCCATATCCAATGCATCAAGGCATCCAAGAGAAAAGACAAAATTCACCCTATTGGGGGCTTGGAAGTGACTTGAGAGGTAGGCAGCATGTAAGCTGGGCATATGGAGTAGTGATGCTGGTTTAAACAGAAGACGAAAAAAAGGAGGAACCATCCTCAACTTTTTTTTTTTTAAACCCAACAGATTGTCAAAGTGAGTTTCTTACAGATTTGATGTCATTTAAGATGCCAACTTGGTACGTATCAGAGGACCCCACTGAGAGGGAGACGAGTCCCCCTGCATGAAAAACCTGTAATGAGAGTCAAAGAAAAATGAGCCTCGGGAGAAGAGAGTGAAGAGATTCATAGAGAGATTTTCTTCTCCAACAGTGGTTTTCCTGGAGTGAATCCCATTCCATCATCCCCTTGACCCTTCTTCACCTGACAGCACACAGACAGCCTGGGACCTGCTGTCACTTTCATCCAAGGAGAGAGGAAAAGCTCCCTCACTGAATCAAGTTTAAAGACATGGTAATTAACCCCCCAAAATTGCCTTTTGATTACGTCACAAAGAATGCTTAGTTATTATACCAGTTGCATAGAACAATATAAAACTTTTATGGACCTTTAAAAATGTGATGTAGGAGTTCCCCGTTGTGGCGCAGTGGTTAACGAATTCGACTAGGAACCATGAGGTTGCCGGTTTGATCCCTGGCCTCACTCAGTGGGTTGGGGATCTGGCGCTGCCGTGAGCTGTGGTGTAGGTCCCAGACGCAGATCAGATCCCACGTTGCTGTGGCTGTGGCTGTGGTGGAGGCCAGATTAGACCCCTAGCCTGGGAACCTCTATATGCCGCAGGTGCGGCCCTAGAAAAGACAAAAAAGATGAAAAAATAAAAATAAAAAGTAAATTAAAAAATAAAAAAGTGATGTAACATTCCATGCTATGATATAGTCAACAATTTTCATATAGTGTTCATTAGTCATCTATTCAGCCTCTCTCGTTTTCCCATTTACCAACAGTGTTTCAGTATATATGGTTGGTTAAAGCTTCTTGTGCTGATTTCTAATGTTTCTCGATGATAAATCCCGGAAGTCTTATAACAGGAGAAAAATTTTCTCTTTGCCCTCCAAATTGGCTGACTTTCTTTCTTTCCTTTTTTTCTTTTTCTTTTTTTTTTTTTTTTTTTTTTTTTTTTTTGTCTTTTTAGGGCCTCACCCACAGCATATGGATGTTCCCAGGCTAGGGGTCCAATCAGAACTGTAGCCACTGACCTACACCACAGCCACAGCAAAGCGGGATCTGCGCTACATCTCTGACCTTCACCACAGCTCATGGCAACACCAGATCCTTAACCCACTGAGCGAGGCCAGGGATCGAACCTTCGTCTTCATAGGTGCTAGTCGAGTTTGTTAACCACTGAGCCATTATGGGAACACCTGACTTTCTTTAAACTATTTAAATACTTTTATTATTTTTTTCTGTTAGATGGCTTCAATTTTATTATTGATTTATAAACATTCTCATGTACTTTTGAGAATTATCTGCACCATATTTGATGTAAATATTTTCTCCCAGTATCACCTTAAATTTGACATGTTTCCTGATTATATACATTTTAAAAAATTTGGTACTTTCAAATTTCCCCATCTTTTCCATATTTTCATATTTATTGAAATAAATTCTGTAAGGCTTTTTGGCATGCTTATTTCTATGTGTGCATGTGCATTTATGTTTTTAATGTATCCACTTCATTGTGTGAGTTTTGTAAGTTAGATATCTAACATGTAGGACCAGTTCTCCCAATGTCTTCAACACCCCTTTCTATCTCCACTAATTTCAAACATTAGCACATCTCATAATTCCAAGATATATATATAAGGATTCGTTTCTGGAATTTTTAGTCTCTTCCATCTATTTGTATATTCTTAAGAAAAACCTCACTTCTTTAATGATTAGAGCTTCATAAATTTGACATCAGATGGTTAAAGTTCATTCTTTTGATCATCTTTTTCAAAATTGCATGGCTGTCTACAACCATTTATCTTCTATTTGAATTTTAGAATCTGCTTGCCTATTTCCATAATGATTTCATTGCAAATTTGATTATATTAAATTTTTAGATAATTTTGGGGATCAGGAACATCTTTAAAATAGATCTTCCCAATCATGAACACCAAGTAATCTTCCACTTAAATTCAAATCCTAATTTATTAAATGTTGGATTTTCCAAGAAAGTTTGTCATAATTATGGTCAGATTTATTTACTTCCAGCTACAATATTTTATAGATTTTTGTTGTGGCTGTTATTTTAAACAAGGTGCGTTATACTTGGTTCCTGCTGGTGTGTAGGAAAACTCATGGCTTTTGCATATTAATCTTGTATCCGGCCACTCTGTCAAAACCTTTTATCAATGTTAATGTATTGTTAATTGATTGTTCAATTGTTAATAGTCTCTGGAATCATTTGAAGAATTTAATCATATCATCTTCAAGTAAAGACAGTTTTGTTTTTCCCAACATTATTTCCTTCCTTTTCTCTCTTGTTATTTGGCTAAAATACCTAGTAAAATGTGGAATAATAGAAACATTTTTATGTTTCCTAAGCTTAATGGGCGTGCTTATGTTTAACCAATACTTTGTATATTTGCTGTCCTTTTTTCATATTCACTTCTATCCCTAGCTTATTATTTTCATCATGATATGATGATAGTTTTTTTAATGCTTTTAGATGGCTATTAAAAGAAATAAATGATTTTACTGCTTTACTCTATTAGTGTACCAAATTACAGTAATAGATTTTATTATGGAGAAACTCCCAAATTTACATCTCCAGTCCTGAATTTTTCCTTGGTCTCTTAACTTGTTAACCAACTGCTTCTTGACAACTCCACTTGGATGAGCAATAGACTTTGCAAACTTCGTGCAGCCACATCCAAACTTTTGACTTCAGTAAATGGCCCTTCCATTCACTCAGGTCCTCAGGAAAAAAATACGGGAGTCATCCTGGGCCCCCTGATCTCTCTAGTATATCATATCCAATCCTTTAGTAAATCTCAGAATTCCACTTTCAAAATATATCTGGAATTGCAACCATCTCCACTCTTCTCCCTCTAGCTCAAACCACAAACACTTCTCACCTGGAGGCTTTCCATAACTTCCAGCTGGTCTCCACGTTTCCATGTTTGTTCCTTTCATTCTACGCCCAAACCAACAACCACAGGCATCCTCATGGTGTCTACCGCTCAAAATGTTCACTCCCCATGGTGCTTAAAATAAAATCCGAGATCGTTCCCATGGCCTGCAAAGCACAGTACCATCTGGTCCACAGCAATCCAGAGTCTTCTACCACTTTCTTCCTGCTCACCAGGCTTCCCACCCCCTTAGTCACCTTGCTTTCTCCTCCAAGCTACCCCCTCCCAACGCAGGGTCTTTGCAGTTGCTGTTCCTCTGCAGGGAAAGTTATCACCACAGATACCCATGCGGCTCCCTTCCTCATTTTATTCAGGTCTCTCCTGAAATATCACCCTATGAGAGGAGCCTTCTTTGACTACCCAGTCTCAACGGGCCCATATTCATCATTTTCTATTTCTTTATCCTGCTTTGATTTTCATCACCACCTGACATTACATTATATATTTTAATCTTCTCCATTGCTTATGTCGCCAATTATAATGAGAATTCCATAAGGAAATTTTCCATCTCTTTTACTCACTGATATAGTCCCACCGACTAGAAAAATGACAGTGTTTCCAGATCTTGCCACACGTCCCCTCTGGAGGTGGGAAAATCACCCCTCATTTAAGAATCACTGCATTACATGCTCAGAAGAGAAAAAAGGGCTCAAATCAGTCATCTAAGCTTCCATTTGAAAAAAAAAAAAGAGTGGCAATAATGAATGACAAACAAGGGAACATACACAGACACATACAGAAAAAAAAAAAAAATCCAGTAGAAAAAAATCAACAAAACTAAGAGCTGATTATTTGAAAAATAAAATTGATAAACTTCTAGTTATATTAACCAAGAAAAAAAAAAGAGAGAGAAGACATGAATGAACATCAAGAGGAATATAAGAAGGAGCATCACTAGAGACCCCAAATTCAAGAGGAATGGCTATGCTATTATTATTAGACAAAATGGACTTCAGGACAAGGAACAAGCTTACCAGAGACAAGGGGGAGCAAGACAGAGCCATCCTAGATACGTATTACAGGGTAACAGACTTGCAAAACATACAAAGTAACACCAGCAATAACTGAAAACAGAGACAGAGCCAAAATTAGAGTTGGAGATTTTCATGTTCCTACTAAGTACTTGATAGAACAAGTGGACGGGAAATGGGTTAGGACATAGAAGAGGTGAACACCTCTCAACTTGACTTTGTTGACATTTATAGACCCTCCACCCAAACGAGGAGAATCCACATACTTTTCAAATACTCAGAGAATAATCACAAAAATCACTCTGTATTGGGCTATCAAAGAATTGCTAATAAATTTAAAAGGACTGAAATCAGACCATTAAATTAGTGCTTAAAAAAAACAGATATTTGGAAAATCATCAACTATTCAGAAAAATTGGCCCATGCTCCTAAATAACTAAAGTGCAGGTCACAAGAAAAATCAGAAAGCATGATTCACCTGAATAAAAGTAAAATTCAAAGATATCAACATGTGTGAAATAGAGCTAAAATAGTCTATAAAAGGAAACTTAAGAGTTTTAAATACTTGTACTAGACAAGAAGAAAGTTCCACAATCAATAATTTAAGCTTTCACCTTAAAAATTTAGAATAAGAAGAGCAGAGTCAAAGTAAGTAGAAACTGGGAATTTAAAAAGATAAGAGCAACCAGAACTCAATAGTAAGCAAACAATAAAGAATTAAACAATAAAACTAAAAGCTTTCTTTTAAAAAGATTAGTAATTTTGAAAAAGCTCCAGCTTTGCTGACCAAGAAACGAGAAGAGGATCTGATGCTGTCCCTGCAGCAGTTTGGGTCACTGCTGTGGTGAGACTTCAATCCCTGGCCCAGGAACTTCCACATGCTATGGGAGCAGCAAAACAAGAAAACAAAATGAAACAAAAACCAGACGAAAAGCAGAGATTAACAATAATATGAATGAAAGCTGAGGGACTACACGTTGTATCCAACAGGCTTTAAAAGGACAATAAGAGAATATTACCCACACATTTATGAAAGATAAATTACTAAAACTAAGGAGAAAAGGAAAATCTGAGTAGCTCTACGTCCCTACTAAAGATATTGAAATCATCAATTAAAAACTTTCCCAGAAAGAAAATTCCAGGCCTAGAGGGCTTCTCTAGTCAATTCTATGAAACATTTAAGAATGAATAATATCACTACCACATAAAGTAATACGAAAATTTGAAGGGGAGGAAACACTAACCAATACATGTTATGAGTCCACCATTACCCTCGTACCAAAACCAGACAAAAAATATTACAATGGGGGATAAAAAAGACACCAACATCCCCCACGAACACGGGTTTAAAACTCCTTAGCAAAATAGCAGCAAATTTAATCCAGTAAATGCTAAATGATAATACACAATGACCAGTTGTAGCTTATCCGGCTGGGAGGAGAATTTGTGGAGAGGGCCTACTCTCCCTTCTCTCTGGACCCCACACCTGCCCAGGCCAGGCTGCTCTCCTGCCCTCACATTGATGGGATCCCCCAGCAGCAAAGCCCCACCTGTGGCTCCCCAGAACCCCACCCCCAGGCCTTCACTCATAGCAGTAAACTTTGATCAGTGTGTCCTCTCACCTGTGGACAGGTGTGTTCATAAAAGTTCTAGAGCAACTTTGTTCAAAAAGCAACAGCTTTTCACCCCATGATATATTTATTGAACCAGTGTGTGCTCACTCCCTGTCCTGCACCAACACACTACCCCTCCCCCTTTTCAGCTTCATTGAGCTGCAATTGACAAGTCACACTGTAAGATCTTTGAAGTGTACAACCTGATGGCTTGATACACATATACATTGTGAAAAGATACCCCCCATAGAGGTAGTTAGCCTCCATCACTTTATATGTGTACCTTTTCTTATGTGTGTGTTAGAACCTTTAAGTTCTACTCTCTTAACAATTTCATTGGTATAATGCAGTGTTACCAACTTTAGTGACCACGGTACTTAGTCATCTTATAACTTAGAGTTTGTACCCTCTGTACCAGCCTCTCCTTATTTCTCCACACCCTTGGCCCTGGCAATCACCTTTCTACTCTTGTTTATCATCAGTTTGAGGGGTTTTTTTTTTTTGGTTTCAGTTTTGCTTTTTTTTTTTGATATATTAGATTCCTCTTAAATATGATACCATGCAGCATTTGTCTTTCTCTGTCTGGCTTATTTCACTTAAAATAATGCCCTCCAGTTTCATTCACTTCATCCACATTGCTGCAAATGACAGGATTTCCTTTTCAAGGCTGAATAATATTCCTCTCTCTCTCTCTCTCTCTGTGTGTGTGTGTGTGTGTGTGTGTGTGTGTGTATTATAAAACATTTAATATGTATACATTTTTTTTCTTGATCCTGTGGCCAGAACCACATCTGTGGCCAGAACATAGACTTCTGTCATTATCTTGGCTATCGTAAATAATGCCACAATGAACATGTACCTCTACCCCTTTTTATCTTTATTTTTCCTCATAAAACATGCTCAATGCAGGGAATTCAGAAATTTTAGAAAACTGAAAAAAACATAGTAAAAGAATCACCATCAGTCATAAGCAATCACTGACCGCATTTTGTTTATAGTACAATTAATATATACAAAATCCTTGAGCAAATTCATGTTGTTTTCTGACTAACTCATAAAAGATAAAGAACGAATTTAGAAAGAACTTTCCAACCCTCAAAAGATAAAGAACTAACTTGCTTTCCCTAATACTTAAGCAATGTCCCAGGAGCCAGTGAATTATTTCATATATAACATTACCTGTGTCATATGATAAATTACTGTATAGCTTAAGGTCTATTTATAATCTCATTATCTCTTCCATAGACCTGTGTTTCTACTATACAATTTTGAACAATGTGACTTCATAATATGTTCTAATATCTGGTAAAGCAAAATTGCCCTAAATATTTTTTTTAATTTACTTTTGCTCATTGCACATGTTTATTCCTCTAGATGAAATATATGAAATATTATTTTCAATTTGCCAAAAATTCATTCAGAAGACTGATAGGAATTGCATTACATTTATAGATTGACTTGGGAAAGACATAAAACTTCCCAACCCTGTATTCCCATTTATTAAAATCTTTATTAATTTTTCTCAGTAACATTTTGCTTGGCTTATTTCCTTATAGATGCTTGATATTTTGGAAAAAAAATAGTCCTGGCCTATTAAATATTTCCATTTTAATCTTTTTTAATATTTTAACTTATTAAATATTTCTATTTGATAATTTCATTTGAAATACCTCCAAAAGCAACTAAAGTTGCTCAGCAAGACTCACAACGGGCCACACCACAATACACAGTCATTTCCAGGCAGTGCAGGAGAACCATTCTCCATGGAATTTCAGAACACAGGAATCTTTCCCCATCTCCTGGGATTCCACAGTTGCTCATGTATTTTGTTTTCTTTTTGCTCTTTAATGTTGCCAAGTTGATTCCTATTACATTAATAGATTATTCTTTAGTGATTATACCAAGAGCTACAGGGAGAAAGCTATACTTATCAAATGGATAAGTTTCAAAATAACCATAGCCATTTGCGGACAATGTCTATACTCCTGACACAGTACCACATTCTGCATGGGTTTTCTTTGCGTCTGTCCTAGAAGCAATGAATTATGGTCATCTGTCCTACACAGATGAGAAAAAACAAAGTTTACAGACTGCCATGGGTTTAAGGCAGTCTGACCCAAGAGCACATACACTCAAAATTGCAAATTTTTGCCCCCTTCGACGTAAAGAATCCAGACCCTATGTAGGTTTTCTCACACTATCCCTCTCCAGCAGTGCTGGGAAGGCAGACCTGCTGCAGGGAGTGACCCTTTCCCCAATACCTTTTCAAAAACTCTACTCTTTCTCTATAAATGTGTAGACAAGAAGCCTATATAATTAAAATCTAACATAATATAGATGATAACATCTCCCTGGAGTCACAAAAGTCCTTAATTTCCTTCTTTATTACTAATTCTTAAATGATGACTTCTTCTGACAGAACAGTTCTTAGGCTGACCTGTGTTGATTCAAACCGAGTCTTTCCTGCATGTAATCATTCTGCCCATTGCCTTTTGATGACAATGGTATGCTCTCTTCCAATGTTTAGGCCTTTCATTTCTTTTTCTTGCCTAATTGCATTGGCTGTTATCTCCCAAATAATATTAAATAATAATGCTGATAGCTGTCATTCTTTATTACCCTTAGCCTCGATAGATATACCTTCTATGTTTTATAACTACATAAAATAGCAGTGAATGAGTCAAAATATATTTTCACAAATTTCAAAAGTATTTTCTTAATCTAAAATAATAGAAATGATTTTTTTAAATGTGAACAAATGAATTTTCAGCAACTGAAGAAATAATTTTTGCTGTTTTATTCATGTGATTAAATACATTAATAGATTTCCTAATATTGAATCACTTATGTTTTCTAAAAAGTGTTTCTTTAGCCATGGAGAATTTTTATAATACTGGATTTGATTTGAGTATTTTATCATTAAAGAATTTAAATCTATATCCCTAAGTTAGATAACCTACTTTTTTTTCTCCCTCTCTTTTATTGTATACAGTCTAGTTTTAGTATCAATATTTTGTTCGCTTTCTTAAATAAATTATAAAGCACTTAATGTGCAGCTATTTTCCTTATTAAAATTTTGAAATAAACTGCCCATGTTTAAACTTTGAAAAGATTTTAGAGAAAAATACTCTATGAGTTTTTATGCTTATCCTTTATTTATTTATGTATTTATTTAACAATGAGTGTATTCAGCGTTATGAATTCTTTCTAAGATGTGCTCTGATTGCATCTCATGAGTTTGAATGTGCAGCAATCCCATTATCTTTATTTTCTAAATATTCAATAATTCAGATTATCGGATTTTTTTTGCATTCATTATTTGTACTCCAAATTAGAAGGTAGAGATGGAGTTTTGCTACAACACACATCATTTAATTTCCACAATAACGTATTAATTTCTTAGTAAGAGGTGTCTACCATCAGACAGATTATTTCTAACAGAAATTATTCAAAATCTGTGACATGCACCTTTAAAGGCTGATAGTTCTTTGATCATTTTATTTAGTATTGGGAGAGAGGGTTTGAGGCTTATAAGCAAATCCCCATGGTTTCCAGAGGCTGCAACTTTGAACTGCGCCCTATGTGACTTGACATCCCAACTAGACTGCTCATTCTTCAGTTCAATCCAGCCTTCACTTCTCTGGGGAGACCTTTCCCATTATTCTTGAAAAGGCTCAGTTTCTCCCAATATGCCCTTCCTTGTATCCTGAATACCTTTTAAAGTAATTTTTCTTCCCCTCCAGAGTATAAGATCCATGAGATCTACCTTACTTGCTATCACATCTCCAGGGCATAGCCTAAACGTGATTGTGAGTGAGCTCTTAGCAAGTATTTACCTGACTCCTGGAAGGCAGGGATCTTCCCATATCGTGTCTCATTTCCCTCCATGCAGTTCTGGATGCAGAGCAGATGCACAATAAATACCACACTTCAGAAAAGTACACAGGATTGATTCATTTTCGATTTTCCAGTTATTCTAATCCGTTCCAGGGGTCCTTAGAAATCAAGTTTTTATTTTCTTATCTGTAGACTCTACAACTCAACAGCTGGCATGAGCTCCCAAAGTTTATCTGACCTCAAACTCTGACAGTAACATACTAAAGCTAATTCAGGAATATAAATATATATTTTCAATTCCAAGAAAATTGATTTTCCTTCTTTCCTTGAGTTCTCCTTACTTGCCACAAATATCTTTTTTAAAAAAGAGTTCTTTCTTATATCTAAACTTACTCCTGCTTGTCCCAATGCTAAGAATTTGGTGTTCAGGGAGTTCCCACTGTGGCGCAGTGGTTAACGAACCTGACTAGTATCCATGAGGACATGGGTTCAATCCCTGGCCTTGCTCAGTGGGTTAAGGATCCCTCGTTGCCATGAGCTGTGGTGTAGGTCACAGACGCAGCTTGGATCTGGCATTGCTGTGGCTGTGGTGTAGGCTGGAGGTTACAGCTCCGATTTGACCCCAGCCTGGGAATTTCCATATGCCACCAGTGTGGCCCTAAAATGACAAAAAAAAAAAAAAAAGAAGAAGAAGAAGAAGAATTAGGTGTTCATTTTCTCCCTGGCCAAAGTTTGATCTAACAGAGAGAAGCCAGAAAGACAGACAGTGTGCTCACCTTTAAACCCAAGGAAATCCCTCTTTTTCCCTTGGAAGTTTCAAGGCAGATCTAGCAAACAGAATTCTTGCAAAGGCCATGGGATCAAAGGCAGAAACTGCATCACAAAAATTGTCTCTTAAAGCCATATCATCTTTCCCCTGGAACTTGCAAAGGCCAAGTAGACAATTGCCTACATGGCAGGAAGAATTTCTGACTGACTTTCTTATCTCCAACTCTCTTTATTCCACAGGTCAAATTCAAGCTCACCATTTTATCTAAAGCACAGATTTACAGCTCTGAAGACTCCTGTCATATCATGGCTGTGATAACTGTCATGTCACAGCGAGCCATGGTCCGCCTCCAATATCTGACCTTGGATTAGCGATGTTCTGAGTGCATGGTGCTTAGGGACTGGAACATTTTGAAGGGAAAGAAGAAGCAGAAAATAGCTGGAGTTTAGGATTCTCCACTTGCAGGTGGGATAGGATGTCTACCTGGGGGAGACCTAGGTCATTACGAAGTATAAGGAAATCAATATTTTTGGAAATAAAGCAGGTTTCTATGCAGAGTTAGAGTGGCCAACATTGAAGCAGAGAGGCCTAGAGAAGTCAGCATCTCTGAGTGGAAGTTTCAAGGAATGACTTCTCATAATCCTAAGGAGAAATCCCTTATATTGAGATTGCTTTCTAACTACGTAGTAAGACATTTTGTAAGGTTTCCTAGTCTCTGGGAACCTAGTGACCTATGATGGTTCTATCCTGGGGAGCACCCCATTGGCTTTGAAAGAGAATGATGCCCTCTGAGGTTTCTCTGACCTAGTGTTCTAGAGTGACGGTCCAAGGTGGCCCAGACTACAGGGAAAGAACACATCCACGTCTCCATCATTCGGCTACATAGAGCCTTTCGATGAGCTCTTTCAGAGTATGCAGTGGCCACCCATCTGTCTCCTCCTGGCATCCGTTTCCAACAGCCCATAATTTCCATTGTTTTTCTTCAGTTATCCCATAATTCTCCTTATGGTTCTTTTTTTTTTAAGATTTTTATTTTTTCCAGTATAGTTGATTTACAGTATTCTGTCAATTTCTACTGTACAGCAAAATGTGTATACATGTGTAAAATATATATATATATATACATATATATATACACATATATATATTCTTTTTCTCACATTATCCTCCATCATGTTCCATCACAAGGGACTAGATATAGTTCCCTGTGCTATATGAGCTCACTGCTTATCCACTCTTTTTTTTTTAATCACATCTGTAGTTGTACAATGATCATCACAATCCAATTTCAAAGGATTTCCATCCCACAGCCCAAGCACAACCCCCCCCCACCCTCCTTATGGTTCTGATGAAGCCAAGTCCAACCCCAGCTCCAGTGGTGGAAGGTGTGACTCTGCTTGAGATCATCCGGATATCCCATTGTCAAAACCAGTACAATAGTTGCAGTGATTCGACCTGCTCTTGGTTTTTCCAATTAGGGGATGGAAGAAGAATGCTGCCCTCAGAACTTTTGTCAGCCAGGTCATCTTGTAATCAGGAAATGAAGCCAACCTACAGAAGACAGAGGCTATAGCTTGGGGATGTAGCTGAGGCTCCAGGTCAATCAAGTCTGTGTTAAGTCTTCCCTATCTCTGAACGTTTGCTAACCAAGCAGTTAGTTAACCAGCAATTCCCCTCCTTGTACAAGCCGGGTTGAGTTGGGTTTCTCTCACTTGCAACGGCATGTACTCTATGTAGTGAGCATTTCTCTAATCTCAGGGCTCCTGTACTAGGTCATTTATTGATTCCTTGACATTTGTTCCAGGGTTTGACCAGGAGCAGCCTCCCCTCTCCCGAGACATGCTAGCAGATAGACCTGGGGTGTGAGCTCTCCCTGGCGGTCGTAGGGACCATTCCCCGCACCAAAGATCCCTCCTCTGGGCGGGAGGGGGGCCTGGAGATGCAAGACGGGCATCCCAGGAACCAATCTTAGGCCCCTCCCACCAACTCATCTGGCCACCAGCAACCCTGTCATTTCCCTGCCACTGGGCTGGCTCAGACAAAGCTCTGGTGGAAGAGATTATAGACAGATGCTCTGGCACGAGTCAGAGACCCCGTGGAAGGAAAGCAGTCAGGTTTTCTCTTAAGCGACAGCCATCATTTTCAGCAGGCAGGGTAATTACAGGTTTTCCCTTCCCAGTGCAAGCTCTCTGAAGGTAAAACAATGGTGAGCAGCATGTGCCTGCCTCCAACAACAGAGGGACGAGCAGGGAGCAGAAGGACTCAATCTCTTTTAATTTATTTTAATAAAGTAGGGGTTTTTCAAAAGGCCAAAGGGTCTCATTTGCCACAATGTGGTTGAGATCTGCCAGCAGCTTCCCCAAACCTCCTCTTTCCTCATAATTCAATCACAGCCACAGATGGAAGCACTCAGCCAGTGTCTACATTTTCTTGGCCCTTCCCAAATCCTTCCTCTCTCACCATCTCAGCTGGAAGGGAAGGGTCTCCCCCCCTCAAAGCAAGCCTCCTCATGCTTGCTTCCCCCCCCGCCCCCCACAACCCCCTAAGCTCCCGAGAGGCTCACCTCCCTCTGGGCCCTTCCCTGGACAACCCCTGCCCTTCAGCCCCTTCTGGATGTTCAGAAACGGTGCAGCCTCCATATTTTCCTTTATTTTTCATGCACTTACCTGGTCCTCCAGCTGTGCAGACAGTCCCATGGGGTCCCTTCCCTGGCCTTCTCTTCTCCTGAGACCCAAGGGGTCATCCTAGCAGACAGTGGTCATATACGAGCGAGTGAACTGCCTCTGAATTATTTCCAAAGCAGATACACTCCTCTCTCTGTGTATATATATATGTATTTCCTTTAAGGCTGCACCTGCAGCACATGGAAGTTCCTGGCCTAGGGGTCAAATCTGAGATGCAGCTGCCAGCCTACACCACAGCCACAGCAATGTGGGATCTGAGACACATCTACAACGTATGCCACAGCTTGCGGCAACACCAGATCCTTAACTCACTTAGAGAGGTCAGAGATGGATCCAGCATCCTCGTGGATACTAGTCAGGTTCCTAACCCACTGAGCCACAAGGAGAATTCTCTCTTTTTTTTTTTTTAAATTAAGGAATGGGAACATTTTATTTTATTTTCATTTTTTAACATTGTATGGAAGTACAGTTGACATACTCTTAGAAGGACCAGAAAAAGAAGATGGGACCATCTTAAATGGGCTACCATTGCCGTGCTTTCCAGCCAGTAATCAAAGCCCCACTTCTGAGCTCTGAAACACACTTACCACCCCAGGCACCGACCCCCAGACCAGCCCCACCCTCCCCCTTGGTGCCAGCCATTGCCCTAGCCATCTAGAACTTTCTTCAAGAGATTTCCACTCTTCTTTCCCCTCAAGTTGCCTCCAAATTTCAAAGCCCAGAAACACACACACCACCGTGTCAGCTTTTCCTAAAGAGCAAAAATAGCAAGAACTGAGTAAAAAGCAGTACGCCTCCAGGAGGGCATTTTGGCTCATTTCTAGTAAATGGACGGGTTCATTTTTCTACCTGGGGCTGTGGAAAATGAGTTCCCACGTATATAAATCTCTGTTCTCACCTGGAAGCAGAGTCCTCTGCCTTCTTCCCCTCATCAACAGAGAAGAATGCTACATCCCTCTTTTCTTCTGTTGGCACTTTCTCTAAGATGTGTTACTCCAGCAGCCAAACACAGAAAGGGGCAGAGCCCACCAGGAGTCTGCACAGTCCCCGCCCCTCTTTAGCAGAGCTCACCTCCAGTTCTTTGGGCAGGGAGTGCACGTTATGGGGGCATCTCCTCTTTGCAGCCTATGAACCTTGACTCCAGTGCTGGCCAGGGTCATTCTCCATCACCTGGCCACCCTCTCGCACCTGCTCCTTGCTTGGGTCTGAGAACACTGACACCTGATCTTCCTTCCAAAGATGGCTCTTCCTTCTAGCACCTTCCTCTATAAAATGCTGGGCCAGGTTCTGGAATCTGGGTGCGCGGTGGCTGGGCTGGGTTTGAGGAAAGGAGCCTCCCTTCTCCAGGGCTGCATCCAGAGCCGATGTCTCTTGCCTGCTACACCATCTCTCCTCACAATCCTCCTTCCACCTTCATCTCTCCTGAACTGATATGAAGGACTTTCTCTAGAAGGACCTTGAGCTAGACATATCCTATCACCAGGCTGCCATGCCTGCCTCTCTCTCCCTTCATGGACCCTGGACCCCATCCTGCTCTTGGCTTAAAGGTCTAGCTCTGAGGATTTCAGACACCCAGCTTGTTTCTCACTGTCTTCTGTATGGCCAGGAGGTACCACCATGAGCCATCCAAAATAGACCCATTTGGGATTTGGTTTTGCTTTTAATTTTTTAATTAAAGTATAGGGGATTTACAAGATGATACCAATTTCTGCTGTACAGCAAAGTGACCCAGTCTTATAAATGTATACATTCTTTTTCTTACATTTTCTCCCATCATGGTCTCTCTGAAGAGGCTGGATATAATTCCCTGTGCTGTACAGTAGGACCTTGTTGTTTATCCATTCTAAATGGAATAGTTTGCATCTACTAACCCCAAGCTCCCAATCCATCCCACTCCCTCCCTTTGGCAACCACAAGTCAGGAAGGTCCAAGTAGGGCTCACTCCACGACCTCATTCTGAGAAGCCTCTTACTATGCAGGGGTCTGGTGATGGCATAATGCTGGACAGACCTTTCTGAAGCTACCAAAGTCCCAGAGTGGCACCCATGGAAAAGCAATGGGTCACCACAGAGAGCCAGCCTGGGGGCCAGAGATTTCAGACCCTTGAAATTCATCTATCCCAGGCACTTCTTCCTCTATGCTTAAAACCACTTGTGCTATAGAGGAAATTGAGTCCACATGTATGGGTTCTTTGAAAGCTCAAGCAGCCACATGTTATTTTTTAGACCCGTTTAATTGTCCATGAAACCCCAGAGTCGTCTGCCACATGGAGGGCACCCAGGAGAACTCCGTCACCATCACCGTCGTTGCCGCAGACCACACCCTGCCAGAGCCAGCCACCCCCCTGGGCACTGTGGGTGGGCAGGCAGAAGGGGCTGGGCTGGGACATCCTGTTAGCATTGTCAGCATACATGTGTGTCCTGCTGACAACTGGTCCAGAAGGAGAAGGGCAATCACAGGCTGCTCTGACTTCTTCCAGACTTTGTTTCTGAAGGCAATGTTGCTGCAACTGCCTGGACTAAGACTCTGAAGACCTGCTGTCACCCCAGCTGTGAGACCTCAGGCAAACCACCCAACCTCCCTAGTCTCAGCTTCCTCCCTCAAATAGGGCAAAAGATACCTGCCTCCTCCACTTCCACAGCACGCTGACATGAGGACTAGGAAAAGGAGAAGAGACACTTCCATCCGCGCCTGTGCCTTACTTTCCTTCCCCCCAAGTGTTATGGTGAACGGAGCAGGACTTGGTTTTGGGTGCCAGAACCACCAGGAACATCAATTCATTGATTTAGTTTATACATGGGTTTCATCAGGATTATCTGAGTTCTTCTTTACAACACTCAAGGGAAGACAGGTGTTACTAAGATTCCCATTGAGGAGGACCCCAAGGCCCATGGAGACTCAGCCATGGATTCAAGACCCTATAGCCCACAAAATGTCAGAACTGCCCCCAAACCCAAGCATGCAGCTCTGGACTTTCTACTCCACCTCTGTGTTTCTCTGCCGCTCAGCACAGCCCAACACCCTCCTCAGAGATGGCCACTGCTCTGATGGAGCTGGTGATGGCACCTCTGCACCCTCAGCTCAGTTGTCCACCCTCTCTCACTGTTTCAGATCATGCTGTGGCTACGAGCTCTGTCCCCATCACTTCTGGGAAGGTGCAAACAGTCCACCTGAGGTTTTGAGATCACCTTAAATCTTGGCTTTCACAGAAGCAGGTGTCTGGTCCAGTGATGGGAGTCCCTCAGACCAATCCATTCCCAGCCCATGATCAGATGTGAGCCAGACCTTTATCATAAGGAACATACAGGACATAAACACAACCCACTTACTACAGAAACACAGACTTAGGCAAAAATACATGTCTCAGCCAAACAGACAATTGGTAGGGGCATCAGGTCTGGCTTGATTCAGGATTGAAATAAAATCACTCATGCTAACTCTATCACTGAGTCCCTCATTGTCACAAGATACTTATAGTTGCTTCCATCTCTGCATGCCCTGGTTCCCATCTCAAAGAAAGAGCATCTGCTTCTTCCAGGGAAGTCCAAATACAGACCCAATTGGTCCGGTTGAGTCAAGTGACTATCCTCAACCAATCACTGTGCTCTTGGGGGTGGATGGGGGAATGTGCTGAGGTGATTGGCACCAGCCTGCCTCACGTGCTCCATCTGTGGGCGGGGCCAGAATGAAGCAGAGCATCAAACCTCTTCAATCACATGGGCTTGGAGTGACAGAGGGAGAGTTCTCCCAGGGAAATTAAGATGTGCTGGCTAGCAGGTGAGCAAATGTAGCCAGGCATCCAAAAACCGGAATATCCACCTGAGGCATGAGTGAGTTCTCATTCCTTCTCTAATGCAGTAGCTGGCGAACTTTTTTCTGCAAATGGCCAGATAGTAAATATTTTAGGCTTTGTTGTCCAGAAGGTCTCTGTGGAAAACACTCCACTCTGCAACAGTAGTGTGAAATCAGCTAGACAACACATAGAAGGATGAGTGCGGCTGTGTTCCAACAAAACTTTATTTAGGGACACTAAAATTTGAATGTCATATAATCCTCAGATGTCACAAAATCTCATTCTCCTTTTGAGCTTTCCAACCTTTTAAAAATTGAAAAACCAATCTTTGCTTACAGCCCGTTTGCAAAGAGACAGAACACTGGGTCTGGCTGTGGGTGGGGGTGGGGGGTCGGCCCATCCTTGCTCCTTGGAGGGTTACCAGGAGGTGGAGAACAAGGATGAGGCTGTATATGCCCTTAAAGTGCACTTGGTCCAGGTGAAATCGGGCATCTAGGGAGCATGAATGAGAAAGAGCTTGAAGAAATCATTGGCACCAAGTGAAATTCTCAGTTTGGTTAGCAATTTACCTATATCCTCTCCCATGCTAATTTGCAGAGCGAAGTCTATGAATCATTCCGGGTGTAGAAAGGAAATCGCGTTCTCAGCATAAACATAAATTATCAGCCTAAAACTCGAATTCCTTCCGAGGGATGGGGCAAAGCTAAAAGTTTTGAATAGCTCAAATAGAACAAATGGATGAGAGGAGATAATGCATCTTTTGAAATACAAACCTGAAAAGATGTTATGCTCAATTACACTGACAAAAGATTTGGGATCCGGCAATATCCTCCGTGGAATTCCGCAGCTAAACAGGAATGCTAAATCACAGACTCTAACTTAAGCAAGAGTAATCTAGCATAAGCCGCATTACACGCGCATCCGCCGGGAGTTTGAATCTGCTCTGATGTTTACAAAATGCCTGTCTCCGTTTCTATTAGAAGGTGGGCTTGTCCGCTAAGACCCCTGCTTCTCCGAGTTCCCAAACTGAGCCTCTGGGAGCGGGGGGCGGGGCTTTGCAAAGAAAGTGAAGTCCAGGGAGCTCACGAAGGAGGCGGAGCTGTTAAGGGGCGGAGTCTGGACCCTTCCGGGGGAGGAGTTTCCGTCCCAAGCAGCAGGGATGGGGAAGGAAGACGCCAGGGAAGGAAAATGAGGGGATTTAGGGACCAGGAAAGAAAAGAACTGGCGTGTGGTTGGAAGTCCACCGTGTCACCGAGGGCATAGGCAAGGAAAATCATGACCCTGGGTTCCTGCCCACCCCCACCCCAGCCCTGCCCTGGAAGTTAGAACAGGCCGTCACAGGCCCTGGGAATCTCGAATTGGTCCTCCTAAGCCAGGCTCTGGGTCCTGCAAGAAGCAAGGACGACAACGCATGCTTCGTCACCATCTGCAGTGCAGCTGGGGGACGGTAGGGGTTCATTTAACACCCAAGCAGCAATGTCCTGAGATGGGTGTCTGTTAGGCCGTCGGAGGAATAGAAAGGAAAGACTAGAGCCTGGAAAACGAGAGCTGCCACATGTTTCCAGAAGGCAGGCTGAGATCCACCGTGATGTATTGGTCGCTGCCATGACAAGTGTGAAAGACCAACCTTTGGAATTGGAACCTCAGATATCCTGGGAGGGAGACAGATGAGCTGGAGGGGGAAAAAAAAAAAAAAAAAAAGAGGGGGAGGGATTCTGGAGAAGCAGTGAAATAGCCATGCTCTTGGCAGTGTCCAAGGGTAAAACCGGGACTTACAGATGAAATATGGGGAGAGGCTGGTTTAAGCTGCAAGTAGGCTGTTCTGGAGTGTCAGGAGCTGACGCACGGAAGATGGAGCTTCCTGCCATCAGAGCTGGTTAGACAGCAGTAGAAAAATCACCCCCAAGAATGCTACCTCAGAAGGAAGTAAAAATAAAGGCCTAGGGAATTGCCTGGCGGCTCCTCGGTTTAAGGATCCAATGTTGTCACTGCTGTGGCATGGGTTTGATCCCCGGCCTGGGAACGTCTGTCTGCATGCCATGGATGCAGCCCAAAAATAAAAATAAAATAAATAAGATAAAGTTTGAAATGACTTTAACCTTTAGCCATTTTGCCATCTCCAGATCTGAAGGAAGTGAGAAGCGGAGCCAGAAGGCAGAAGGAGAGAGATGCTTAGCATTCGTGGCTGGTTGAGTTGAACTGGAGAATAAGACTTGACCTTCAGTGGATGTTGGACTCCTTCATTCTCCTCCCAGCCCCAAGCTTAGACTCAGGGCCCTGGTGTGGGGGATCTGGGTGTAGGGCAGACAGATATGCAGCCAGGAACAATGGTGGCAGGAACCTGCCTTATGTGCCATGGGCACCAGGACCCTGGAACCTCAAGGAAGGACTTTCTGCTTCTTGTTGTTTTGGGAAGGGAGGCAGCTCATGCCTGGATGTGCTCTCCACACGGTCACCCAAGAAGCATCTGGGTTTCAGAGAAGTCCCATGAGAGGGCAGGCAGCTAGGCCTCGAAAGGGTCCTGGGAACTTGAGGGGAAGGTAAAAGGGTTCTGCTAAGGACCTTTGGGGGCATCACAGGAAATCAGACCCATGACTCCAGGGAGGTCTTGGTGCTGGAGGTTTCCAGGGAAGGTGCTAGCCTCTAGGTGCTGGTACAGAGGACACACAGCGAGCAGCTCTGTAACCATCTGCTGAGGAAATACCAGGGTAAATGAAAACGAGAGTGGATTTGTGACTTCTGTCTTTTCCAAAAAGATAGTGTTGGCAGGTTTATGAGAAAACCATTCCCAAACACCTTGAATTTATATGGCATGCTTATTTCAAAAGCTCTTCCACATCTGTTAGCTCTTTGAAGCCCCTGGAGGCAGGTAGGGCAGTTGTGGGGGGGGAGGGAGCTGGGTGGGAGAAGGCGCTCCAGAGAGCTTGGGCGGCTCACCAAGGGCCTTGGGGGTGGGGGTGGGGGGAACAGGGAGAGGCTGGAGCTACACGAGGCCCTGACTCTTCACCCCAGCCCAAAGGGCTTCTCCCCCTCTCCCAGAGTTCTGGCCAAGGGCAAGGTGTCCCAAGGCTGGAAGCAAGGTGACCACTTAAGAGCTGGGCAGTCACATGCACAAAGTCGGCCCTAGGAGCGCCCCTCTCTCACCCACATGGCACTGCACCCATGTGCCCTGAAAATTAGCCAAGGCTTAGAGGTAAAGGAATAATGGCTTCTCAGATGGAAACAAACAGAGACTGATTGACAAGGAGGCCCCTCATAATCAGTGCAGCAGTAAACTATACTAATTATGGTGTCAGTTGGTAACATTATAAAGGTTGAAGCTACATAATGAAAAAGAGCATACGCACAGGCAGAGCGAGTTCAGCAAATGTAATTACAGGGTGACATTATTGGCAAATAGTATTTTATGAGATATTAAGAGGGATGTGGCATCAACACATTCCCAAACTCACAAGTTCCTCGGGGGTGGGAGGATCTAGAACCAGCCAAAGGCTCCTTCTTGGCCACTGCAATGTGGCTAGCTGGGCACTTTGGGGGAGCCCCTAAGGTCTTCTGCGCACCCCCGAAGGCGACATTTATAGGTAGGGGTCACTGCCCTCATGCTCTCTTTCCTTGTAGGCTATGTAATACCCCTGTTCCTGGCCTGTCTCTGGCTCTTGCGGCCTCAAGTCCTAAGATCTTGGACTGTCCAAGCTAGAAGTCACCATGATGCTTTATAGCAGGCTTGCTGGGGGATGGGAGCCCGGCCATTCTTTACAACAATATTTGTCCACGTTCAACAGGATTCATGGCGCTCAGGCCAAGGTCTCTGTTGCCCTCAAGTTCCCATTCGAAGGCCAAAGAAAATTGATGGAGCAGGTCACTGAGGCCATCCCAGATGCACGATGGTACCGGGTGAAGACTGAGCGGGATGATGTGATGGCAGGTGCATGGCCATGGTGGGACAGGCTTCCTCCTAGATGGAAGGTCGAGGAGGCCATCTTGAGGACAGGACACATGAACTGGGTCCTAGGAGCGGAGACGTACAGGAGGAGAGAGGAAAACGCTTTTCCAAAGATGCCTGCTCCTTACCACCAGTCAAAGGGCAGAAGGCAGGTGCCCCACTCGAAGTCAGGGGTCCTTCTGTTGCATCAGGCATGCCCAACCAGGAGGTGGGACCGAATGGGAAGAGAAACTATCAGCTCTAAGGATCTGTCGTGCCACTGCACTTCGAAGGTTAAAGGGACATAAGAGAGCATGTAATTCAAAGTCCCTAAACACTGGAGGATCGCATGTGCCCCCTCCCCAGGTTATCTGCTGATGTACAGCAAGCCATGCCCAGCTGAACAGCCATGTCTCATTATCTTTCCCATTTCTGTGCACTGAGTAGAAAATTTCTGCTCCCAGTGTCTTTGGTGGGTCGTTACAGTCAGATGATTGGGCTGAAGTCATCCAAAGCCTTCTTCACTATGTGAATGATGCCTCAGCTGGAATGACTGGAGAGCCGGGAGCTGGCCAGGACTCCCTCCCTGTGGCCTCCCTACACACCTAGGTTGGGCCTCCTTACCACATAGCAGTCTTGAGATATCTGGGCTTCTTCCCCAGAGGCCAGCTTCCTCAGGGGTAACCCTCATAAAAGGACCAGGGAGTAGTTCCCACTGGGATACAGTGGGTTAAGAATCTGCCTGCAGCAGCTAGGGTCACTATGAGACATGGGTTTGATCCCTGGCTCAGGGTGCAGCCTTGCGCAGTGGGTTAAGGATCCGGTGTTGCTGGATCTGGTGTTGCTGTGGTGTAGGCAGCTGCAGCTCCATTCGACCCCTAGCCTGGGAACTTCCATATGCCATGGGTGCAGCCATAAAAAGAAAAAAAAAATTGTGGCCATCTTTTATCTAAAATACATCCTCTGCATTTAAAAAAAAAAGGCCTCTACTAAAGGCCTGCTTAGCCTCTTGACAACTTAATAAACGTGTGTCATTCACACCCAGGTTGCCTTCATTTTCTTCCAATTATTCAAAGAATTTGTCTGTGTTTAATTGAGGGCCTTCCCAGTAAAAATGTGTCACACTTGGTACCCTGTGCCATGCACGATACACAATATACATTGTACTGTGCCTTCCTTGCAGAAGCTTACACTCCAGATAAAGTGGCGCACACTTCCACTGGTGATAGATGACCTTATTTTTATTTTTTGTTTTTATTTATTTATTTATTTATTGTCTTTTTGCCATTTCTTGGGCTGCTCCCGCAGCATATGGAGGTTCCCAGGCTAGGGGTCGAATTGGAGCTGCAGCCGCCAGCCTACACCACGGCCACAGCAACGTGAGATCTGAGCCGTGTCTGCGACTTACACCACAGCTCATGGCAACGCTGGTTCCTTAACCCGCTGAGCAAGGCCAGGGATCGAACCCTCAACCTCATGGTTCCTAGTCGGATTCGTTAACCACTGAGCCACGACGGGAACTCCTGACTTTATTTTTAAAGTGAAATTTGACATACAGGTCCAGTATATCAGACAGTTTGAGGTAGGACTATTGTAGGTGAGGTAAGAGCCCCAGGGCCCCTGTGCCAAAGCGTGTGATCAGAGAGTCAGAGTGAGCATGTCATCATCAGAGATGAAGGAAGGCAACCCTGAAGTGAAGTATCCCTTCTCTGTATTAGAAGCTTTCCTGATGAAAACAACATGGACCCAGCCTTATGGCAGAGCTAATGCATTAATAACATTTTTAAAAATTGTGACTCTCTGCCAAACTGCCTTGAACAAAAAGAATACAAGAACAAGCGAGCCCTAGAATCAATCGTGCTTCGGGTAGGGCTGGATCCAGGCACCCACCCAATAGCATATACCACTTAACATGTAAGGTACTAACTAACATAGGATTGGGTCTCTCCAGTCATCCCCTGTGCTGGCTTCACTCTCAGGGGCACTTTATCTATGTCCTTGGGAGGACAAGGTGGCCACCAGCAGGTCCAGGCTTACTTCTACTCTTGCACACCTTCCTCAAGTGATTTCCATGAACCCCAGCTCTGATGGGTCTCTCTTCAGTCCTGTACTCAAACCCACACAACCTCAGTGGTCAGTAGATGCTCGGACTGTTGAAGTTTAAGGTGACATATGAGGCACAGATGAGCCATAGAGATCATTGCTACTGAGAGTGAAGGATGGAGAATTAGATTCTCCTGCCAGAAGCAGGCAGCTGGGTAGCTGGGTGAGAAAGGAATGGATAGGGAGTTCCCTGGCGGTCGAATGGTTAGGATTTAGTACTTTCACAGCTGTGGCCTGGGTTCAATCCCTGGTCCAGGAACTGAGATCCCACATCAAGCCTCGGTATGCTGTGGCCCCCAACCAAAAAAAAAAAAAAAAAAGAAGAAGAAGAAGACAAGAGAAAGGATCAGACATCAAAGAACTACGAGATGGGAGGATAAGAACCCAGGTCTGGAAGAGCTGGGCATTCCCTGGTCTCTTCCCCTAAGGTGAGCGGAGTAGCCAGCTCTCTTGGTCTTGACCATCTGAATGAATCTCTTACAAACTGACCCTAGGAGTTCCCATTGTGGCTCAACAGCTTGAGAACCCAAGTAGTATCCATGAAGATGTGGGTTCGATCCCTAGTCTCACTCAGTGGGTTAAGGATCCAGCATTGCTGTGAGCTGTGGTGTGGGCCACAGATGATGCTCCAATTCATCCCCTAGTCTGACAACTTCCAATACGCAGCCAGTGCTGCCCTTAAAAGCCAAAAAAAAAAAAAAAAAAAAAAAAATTAACCCCATGACCCTGGGAAGAGGTTTCGTTTCAAAGGTCAGGACCTCACTTTGGACCCTGGTGCTGGCTCTATCCTCAGCTCTGTGCCTGTCACCCAGGCCTCATGTGCCAAGAAGTCCTCCGAGCATGGGCAACACCCAGAGACGTCCCAGAAAGCCTTGTAGCCATTACTTTGGCCTGAAAAGGAAGCCAAGGACAAGGAAACACAACTGCCACGCAGAATCATGAAACATTGCCATTAAGTTTAATGCCTTCGTAACAAAGAATGCCACATTTATTATCACAAATAAATCCGCAGATTTAACACCCATCAGGCTTTAGACTTTATTTTTCCATATAAAATAAATATGGCTAGAGTATAAGATTATGACTGCCCCATTATTTTCTAAAACTACTTAATTTAAGCGCAGTCTAACTGCCCCATGCTGTGAACCCGAGCACAGAAAGGGCCACCCCAGCCTGGAGGAGCGCTTCTCCACTGCGAGCAGCGGAAAGGTGGGCTTTCCTGCACGACGGCTGGGTTTCATCACTGTTTAACGAATTGTTGCACTCTTTATAGGATAAACAATAAATTGCGCATGATTTATCATATTACCCAATAAATCATGTGACAAATCATTAGGCAGAGTGATAAAATCAAGTGTTTTAGAAATAAGTTAATCTATGATGCCAATGTGTAAACTAAACAGTTGCTTAAAAACCCTATTTACTAATCATTTTTACATAAAGAAAGATTAATGATTATGTAGATTAAATGTGTACTTATTCCTATAAACATCAGACAGCGTGTGCCCTACTGGCCTTCCCTTTTTAGCAAGCACCCCCCCCTCCCCAAAGCCTCCTTTGGAGCACAGTTCTGTCTGCCCCCTCTTCTTCCCTGGATGTGCCTTGATGGGGGAAGGAGGCTGGAGAGGCAAGAGCCAGAGAAAGAAGCGGTTCATGTCACCACCAAGGGGCCTGGCGGAGAGGCTGTTCTCACGGTAAATTCTGTAATACCCTAATTAACACTTTCATTAGGACTCAGAGACAGGTTCCAGTGCTGCTGCTTCTCCAGCCTGCCTTCGACCCAGCGCGCCTTCGCACTTGTGACAACTATGTTTATAGCTTCTCTGCCCATCGAGCTGGCTGGCACATCGAATTACCCTCAAGAGGACATGGGCATCACGTCACATTTGCGTGCCCGATATCATACGTGACGAGCTGTGCCACCGCCAGGGCCTTTAATGCACATCCTGCAGACGGCCGGCCCCCGGAATGCATAGGCAGATATTAAGCTAAATCTTTTTGGAGTCAAGCTTGTTTCATGTCAGTTACACAAACATATTGGTTCCTTTAAAAGAACAAATGCTTTGTAAGGAGAGGACTGCAGGACCCAAACCTGGAAAATCATGCTCCGTGTCAACTCAGCCCTTCCTTCCAAAGGGTGTTTTCTTAGTGGGAGATGGGGAGAGACAGTTTGGCTTCTAGAATATGAGTTTTGCAGCACATTCATTACAGACCCGGGATGGCAGGAGGCCATGCAAAGGGAGAGGAAGGAAGAGCCCTGGAGGGAGGAATGTGGAAGACAGCGGGAGAATCAGAGATGGCTGGTTTTCCTCTCTTGTGTGAATATATGGCTAATGTCCTCAGCCCCCCTGACTCTGAAGTCCCCCCACATTACAAATGGGACCCTAAAGCTGAGCCCCCCCCCCCATGCAGAGAGAACGCACGCCATCTCAGACAAGGTCAAAAACTCACCTTCTGTTTTGCATTACATTTGTGTCAAACAACCTGAGCAGAGGCGCATCCCCCAGGTTTAGGACCCAAAATTCCTGGTGCCCCATGAAGCGGTTATGGTGAGATCGGGAAAAAGATGGGAGAAAAAAAAGGGGCATCTGGGATGACAGTGCCTTCTCCTTCTCCAGAAAAGCTCTTTAAAAAAACGAAATGGTTACTTTTTACGGACAACCTCGGTTTTGATGCATGACCAGAAACATCTCTCCTGCAAGGCAGAACTTCAAGAAATGAGTTTTACATGTGGTCTTTAGCCCTTCTGGAGAGGCAGGCTGTTAAGAGTTGAAAGAGGAATGTAATGGGAGCTCCCAGTCCTGGTATGACCCTAGGTACCCAGCTTCTCACCTATGCTGCCCCCGAGAAGCCACTGAGACAATGTGGAGACGATGCAGACTCAGAGGAACTGAAACCAACTGCCAAGATAAAGCAGGAAAAAGGCTCAACATAAGTTATATTTCTAATGCCCAGAAGAGAGATAGCCAACCAAACCCTCTTCCTACCTTCCCTCCTTCTTATCCAACCCATCTCATCATCCACCCTGATTCACATTTCAACACACTGCCTACATCAGTGAGGATAAGTTGAGTTTTGCTTCAGTAACATAACATCTCAGAAGCATGCAATAAAATTTCATTTCTTGCTCTTGCAAAGGCCCAGGGACCTCTCTGAGACAGGTGTCCTTCCCGTGATGGTACAGCAAGGGAGTCTGCTTCAGTCTGATGTCACCTCCACAAAGTTAGGTGCTTTCTCCATCACAGAGGAAGACAACAGGGCTTTGCTTATATACTTTGTGTGTGTGTGTGTGTCTGTGTGTATACGGTTTTGCAGAATTGAGATGCCAGAATTTCTTTTGGCTAAAGTGAGTCACATGATCCTTCCTAACTTCAAGGATGAGGAGGTAGAAATCTCCATATGCCCGAGGCAGGGAAGAAGAAGGTATTGGTGAGCATGCCTATGCTGATTACACAACCTACTTCCCAAAGCACCCTTCTCTGCAGCCACATGATTCCCTGCAAAAGAAAAAGAAAAAAAAAAGAAAAAAGAGAGAGAGAAAAAGAGCCCTATTAGTGGGGTTCATTTCCCAGTATTTACTGCTACAACCTGGATGCTTCCAGCCTCAGAATGGTGGTACCTATGCTCTGTCATGGACTCAGGGGTGGGGAGGGGCATATTTGTATAGTGCTCTACTCTGCAAAGAGGCAAGATACCCTAATGGCCAAGAGCATGGCCTCT
Organism: Sus scrofa; assembly: GCF_054392235.1. Lineage (NCBI taxonomy): Eukaryota > Metazoa > Chordata > Mammalia > Artiodactyla > Suidae > Sus > Sus scrofa. The sequence continues at coordinate 45,760,072 of NC_139388.1, forward strand.
GGAGTCAGAATCCCAGCTCTGATACTTATTACCAGTATGGTCTTGGACAGGTTAATTTCTCTTCACCTCAGTTTGCTAATCTGCAAGGTGGAGCTAGCACTCAGTACCAAGGCTTCCCATGTATTGTAATTAATCTTCACAAAACCCCTCAGAGGCAGGTACCAAGGGAGTGCTTTGGAAATGTTTTCTATGACTGTGATGCTTTACAGTCTGCGAGGGGCGCCAGCAGCCACTGGCCCATTTACCTAAGGAATAAGCTCATCCCATCTTCTGCACCCCCCCACCCCATTCCAGACAGAGCCAGGGACAAGAGAAGTATATTTACTTGTTTAAAACCTGAGAAAGGACATTAGAAACTAAATTTGGGAATAAAAAATTGCTCTGCATATGAAAATGAGAGGATTTTGAAGGAATGTGGCAGAAAGAGTCTTTCTGCCTAATAGTCCATATGTGCCCTGCAATTCCCAGCTCACTGGTAGTTGAGTGGCTTTACAGCCAGTTAAAGCCAATGAGCCTGAAGCAGAAGTAACAGAGCCATCTTCATGTACAAGACTTGGTTGCAAACACTACCCCCTCCCCTCAGAAGAACTGGGGAGACCCCTTGTTGAAAAAGTGAATCCTGAATTGCTGAGTTACCCCTTGAGGAAGGTCATCCTGGAGATGTACAGTGGAATTGCACACGTGAGAACTTTTGTTGAGTTAACCCCTACTCTTTGGAGCTATTTGTTATTATAGCATATCCTAGCCTAACCTGACTAATGCAAAGGGGTTTTGCTTCTGGAAAAAAAAAAAAAAAGAGTAAAGAAGAGAGAAGATGGCCAAGCCAATTGGAGTGGTTGGGAAAAAAAAATTTAAACATTTTTAAAAAAATGTTTAAGCTGCTTTGATGTAAATTGCTATGATGTAAATGTCCTCCATTTCTCCTTTTCTATTCTTATTTTATTCTCTTTTGTGTTTTATACTGTAAGTTTTTGCACAGGAACAGCAATCAAAGAAACATACTGAACTCTGCATTTAGGCAAACACCAAAAGACAAGAGCACGGAATCTTGAGGTAGAAAGTTGCAGCCACACATACTTATGATAACATAACCATACACTCTGTCCAGAGAGCTTAGAGGCTGCATTAAACTTTCCATAGGTTATCCAAATCAATAGGAGTCAATCTGAATATATCTTAAGTGGTAGACTGACCCTAAATCATAAAAACCTGTGTGAGGGATGAACAGTACTGAATATCATCTCATATCTACAGATGAAAGAAAAACAAATAAGGTCTGGACAGACCAAGTAGCTTTTCCAAAGTCACACAGAGAAAAATGCAGTAAATCTACAAACAAAATTCAGTTCCTTTGCACCTAACCCGAGAAGATGCTCTAGGTTAAATAGGTGAGCTACTCTCAGTAGATTCAAGGTCAACAATGATCTCCATGTTGCTAAAGCCGAAGGTAAATCCTCAGGCCTCATGGTTTTGACATATCTGCAGCATGAGATGCAACTGATAAGTCTCTATTCCTTGGACACCCCTCTTCATCTGACTGTCAGATCACAACACTCTTGGTTTTCCTCCTACATCATTGGCCGCAACTCTTCAGTCTCCTTTGCCAAATGCTGTTCGTGTTCCCAACCTCAGCGGAGAAGTGCTGCAGGGTTGAGTCTTTGAACGCTTTTTCTTATCTCTATTATCTCACTCCATTGGTGAGTACACTTAGTTTCACAGCTTTAAATTCCATCCATATGCTGATAAATGCAACAAATTTACAACTCCAGCCGGGACCTTTCCCTTGAACTTCAGAATCATATATCCAACCACTTATTTGGCATGCTCCTTAGATGACTAAGGAGCATTTAATGTGCCCCAAACTGAGTCCTGATCTTCCTCCTTCACCCAACGTACTCCTGCCCTCAAGCATTTCCCAGCCAGACCCCCCTACCCTCTACTCTCAACTTCAAGTTACTCTCCAGTGGTTGAATTTCTTCTCACTCTGGTTTTCCTCTCCACCCAATGTTTCAATTCAAGGTCTTGGGAGATGAAGTGCTTGGCTTCTCTGTCTGTTCCCCCTTTTGTTTCTCAAACAGCCTTCCTAGCTCCTATGACCACAACAAGAACATCCCCTCTGCCCTCTCATTAGACTCAAGACCCTGGTATGTTTTTTCCCGCTCACCAGACCCATCCTCTGCTTCTCTGAAATGAGGATTGGACCCATCATGGTCCAGCAATTTCTTTTCCTTTGTCATGGCACTTTTCCTGACTATTCCAACCCATACTGACCTCTCTCGTTTCTGAATGATTTGGGGCATCTTTGATAATAACAGTAAACATTTACATGCCACGATATTTGAAATAATAATATTAAGAAGATATTATTCATACCCATTTTACCAACAAGGAGGCCCAGAGAAGTCAGGCCGCTTATCCAAGCCATAAAGAGTAAAAATTCGAAGGCGGGCCAGTCGAAGTTCAACTCTTGTACCCTGAACTCTATCACACTTACAGTGAGAATCAAAGTTAAAGTCTTGGGTCATTTCTAATGATTTCCTGAAAGTGGGACTCAAGTCACCTAGTGGCTCAGGTACAAAAACTGTCATATTCCTGATTTGTTAGTCTGTGACCTCAATGGGGCCCCATATATGAATATGACTTCAAATTCACTTAATGAATAAGACTTCAAATTCACCAGACTTGATGGCCCTCGGTGGGGGAAGGGAGGAAACAGGACTACTTTCAGAGCCATTATACTACAAAGGACACCCTGGTGGGAAAGTGCCCCCACAGGGGAATGAGGCGTGAGCTCCTTGCTCACTTTCCCTCTTGCTTCATTCCCCCACTTGGCATGAAACCAGACTGACACAGACTTGCTCAGCATTATAGGAGGAGAAGAGGCAGGTATGCCTTCTCGATCTCCAATCGAATGATTTTCTGCTCCTGAGGTGACATTTTTAGGCACTATTGTTATAAGGGGTCTCAGACAGCTTTGGAAGCAGCCGATATAAATTCATCCATCCACCTACCACACACTGACCAATGTTTGTTTATTGATGCCTACCTGTGTACTAGGTCCTGGGGGAAATACCAAGTTTCTCTTTTGAAGGGATTACAAAGAAACTGGTGCAAGTGACATGTCAAAGAGAAGACAAGTTACTATCTCCATGCACTGCGCTTTATAGTTTATAAAGCACGTCCTCATACATCCCACCTGAACTTCAGCATCTCCCGGTTGTAGACATCATACCAATGAAGAGCTTTGTCCAAGATCATAGAGATAGAATGCAGATGATTCAAATTTAAATCCAGTTGTCAGACTCTAAATCCAGTGCCCTTGGCACCAATACACACCAGCCCAGCCCAGCCCAATGCCTGCCTAAGTGGTAGACTAGGACAGTGGATGGGATCTGCTCTGATCTTTTATGAAAGTCAACAAACAACCACAAGCTGCAAATGCTGTTACTTACCACCCAGCACTGCCACCTTGCCTTGGACGTGGCTATCATCCCTGGAAGATGGAGACAACTCCTTACCCATTATTTATGTCTTCAAAGAGCTCCTGGCAATGCTCTGGGGTCTCCACAATCATCTCCCTTAGATTTAGAATCTTCCCCAGCTGCTCCCGTGCACACACACAACTGGATCATCTCCAAACAAAAACCAGGTATACAGTAGGTGCTGGATGAGGGAATATGGAGCAAATGTGATGGCGGGCTGCAACATCTCTTATGATCATTTTCTCTATCCATATCTCCTCCTCTTTGTGGTCTCACCCCTCCTCTTGTATGTGGGACACGGGTCAGCCTTGAAAATAAGAGGTACTTCCAGCATGTTTCTGTCTACGGTCATTAGATGTCTTCCAGGGGCCAAGAGAATCAACCACAGACCATTGAAACATAACATGCAACTCTCTAACTTCCACTTTGTGGTAAAATGGAAAATCCGACACCCCTTCGCTGGCCAGGGCACCAGCCCTTCAGCTCCAAAGCCATCTCACCATCCTTGATGTCAACTGCCAACATCTCAGATGGGGGCTTGGGACTTTGCCATGTGGGATGCCTTTGGTCAGTGACTCCACACAGCATGGTTGGTTTGGGTGTACTTAGTGCCCTCAATAGGGATTGCAGAGAGCACTCTGTAAGGATGTAGGGTGAGTAAAGAGCCCACCCCCAGTCAGGCAGCCAGTCCGTGCCCAGCCAAGAGGAAAGCTAAAAAGAGTCACCACTCCCACTGCATGTTCCAACCACTAGACTGAGCTCCTGTTGCTTTGTAAAAATGATTTGCTTTTAATTAAAATAGGAGCATAAATTATTTTTATCCCTGTATTATTGGGCGGTAAGTAAATTCACAGTAACTCACTGGATTTTTTAAAATCTATTTTAAATATAAACACACTGCCATATTTTCTGTGGGTTTGAAAGCTTATGTTAAGTTTGCAAATAAGTCAACTCCATAAAGATAACATCTTTCCCTAAAAAAAATGTGTTGCAATCTAATGGCATGCTATGGAAAATTAACATCTTATTAACAACATACATGAACCCCCCCTCCATCAAAAAGGTCCAGAGTAGACGTGAGTCTTTCCCTTGTTCCTGAGGCCAGGTTGACAGACACAACCAGCTGCAAACTATCCCCCCCAGGGGGTGTTCTCTGCAGGCCTCACAGGACGGCTATTTTATTTTGAGTCACGTCAAACTTTATTTTTGAACCTGCTTTGTTCCATGTCTGACAGGTCCTGTAGTCACAGAGGGACCTGGATCACTTTAGTCCACCCTGCAAAAACGCCATGTCAGACAAGGCTGCATGCAAACATGCCCAGGTGTCTGTCTAAGCCCCAAGGATCCAGGTAAACCGCTATAAGGACGTTCATTGGCAGACCTCAGCCATTTATAGACAGTGTTTTGGTGACGGGGACAAAACCCTGGGCTTCTGATCCATTCCGTGGAAAACAAAAGCCCAAGGCCACACAGGGCCAGCCATCACTCTTAGACTCCAAGGCAGTTTTCTGTCTTCTTGCACCCACTTCTCCCCCTCTGGAGCTACCTCTCTGCAAAGAGTGGTTTATTTGCCCAAGAGCCACGTCTCTTCTTTGTGTTTCCACGACTCACATTTTCAGCATCTTTCCGAGCCTTTGACAGGGTTCAGCCAATGCCCCACCCAAGCCTGCCTTGACCGTGCATCTCTCCCCCACCTCCCTGGACCACTGGTCTTCAGAAATGTTACCAAACTGAAATGTCTTATGTAAATATGAAAAGGGAAAAGCTGTCAAAACCTGCATGAGTTGTTTAAATACCATGAATAAGAACCCGTAACAATAGGCACATCAATGAAGATGTGCTTCCTTCAGACTTGGCCACGTGCCACGCAACGCAAGGCCCCCAGAAAACGCGACTCCTCGGCGAACGAACGAGGGAGCTTGGCTCACCCACCCCTTCGCATCGCCCCCTCCCCAGTAAAACATTTTTGACAAGCGACTCAACCAGAGCCATTTCCCTCAGCTTTCCTTTCATTTGCATTCTCATTAGAATAATGTGATTTTGCAAAGTGAGAATGTGTAAGTCCTCACCACGCGGAGAAAACTCTGAACCCCAGATTCCAGATGCCGGTCTGCCTGTTGGGGTGCAGGGCAGCCAAGAGGAGCTCAACCCAGGTTGGTCACCCGGCACCAGCCACCAACAGGGAATGCAAACGTGACTTCCTAACAAATGATCTGGACCTTTTACGCAAATCTTCAGAATTGACCCAAAGCAGAAAGGAGGTTTGAAAATGAAAGAAATGCCTTTTAAAAAAAAATTATTAATGAGGCTTGGCATCAGAAAAGAGAAAAATAAAGTGATTTCACGGAGAATAGGAAAGCAAGTATTTTGTTTTCTCCTCCTCCTACTTTGTTTTTTTGCAAACGCTTGCCCCTGATTGGCAATGTCCACATGCCAACTTTTAAAAGTGCTATAATGGCATCATTTTCTCTAACTCATTCCAGGGCTTGACTTTCCAAATAACACTCTTAATGCACCCACTGTTGTTTTTTTTTTTTTCATTGTTGTTGTTGTTTATTAATATACATGTACCAAATGAGAGCTTGCAAATATTTTGGGTCACTTAAAAGCAAGGAATAAACAATGCAAACCAACTACGTTTTCTCCCATCATAAGCTGGTTTCCATTCCCTTACTTTCATGGGTCGGGGTTTCTTTTATTTCCTGAATACCTGGGAAAGCTTATGAAGCCAAAAATCATTGCAAAGCAAATCATCCAGTCTGAGCGTAGCTGGTCTTTACTTCAAATGAGGAAAGAAACTTTTTGATTCGTGGTAAAGATACAAAATAAACATCTCAGAACTGTTTTAGGACAGAGTCAGAGTTGAGGATAGGAGCCTGAAAAGGGCAATGGAAGTGGGAAAATGGGGCAAAATATTGATTTTATATGAGTTGAATACCTGAGTTCCTTGTGGAGCACAAGTCCTTGGGAACCAGATCCTTTGCTCCAGACACGTTTAAAGGAGAAAAGAAAAGTGAATTTATCCAGTATCCCCGGTGCAACATTTTCATTCCCTGATTAGGGATGCTTGATGGCCTTTCCTAAGGGCAGAGGGGGGTCACGGTCAGGATCCTGCTCCCTTCTCTGGTTTCCTGCGGACCTTCCAACCCCAGCAGGAGAAGCCTGGGCAGAGGCGAAGCCAGGAGAAGGAGGAAGATGGGACAAGAAAGGAAAAAGGGAAAGAGCTCAACCTGCGGGCTTACACCTCCCTCCCATGTCACCTGCCTGAAGAGGCCAAATGTTTTCCCAGTGCCGTGTGGGTTGAATTTTTTCAGATTCTCTGAGCATATCGCATTTCATAAAGCATTTCATAAACATAAGAATGACATTTCAATTTTTCCATATAAATGGCAAATTTGCAGAAAGAGGGGGGTAAAAAAGGGAGCGAGAGACTCTTTAGAAGCCGTCCTATACACACCCAAAGAACGTGAACGTGCACGCAGCCCCCTTCTGGCAAGGACATCTGTCACTCACACACAGGCCCCTCTGGAAGCCAAAGTAAACCGCTCCACCTCTCCCAGCCTGCCTGCCTGCCTGCCTGCCTGCCTGCCTGGGCGGGGCAGGTGCGGTGCATCCTGGCGGCGGCGGGGCTGGAGCAGCCTCGGAAAAGTGCATCCACGTTCTGGACGGCCTCCTGAGAAAGTACAAGGAGCCGGTTTCTGGGGGAGCCCAACTGTGTCTCTTTTCCGATTCGAAGGAAGAAAGGAGAAAAGAAAAGCTTCCTCGCGGGAAGAGCCTTCCTTGCGCGTGCAGACGGTAACCAACCAGGGGCCAAATTAATACAAGGCAACCCAAATCATTTAGCATATAGATAAGTCAATTTATCAAAGGCTTGCTCCTAGAAGATACACGCATGTTCCCGGCCGTGACCCTGACACATGTCTCGGGAGCCCGCGCTTTAAGTGTGG